>NW_026689752.1:45000-75000 GCF_943734765.1 Anopheles ziemanni | reverse complement strand
ATGTGCCCTCTTCCACATAGGGCAAGCTAGAATGAACTATCTTACCCAGGACCGCCGAAGCGGCGTGGACCAGTGGAGGACTACACAATCATGAGGTTTGATATCGACTTGTGTGTTTCAATAGGGTACCGATGGTATGTTTTGAACCGATTTGATTTAGCCATTCTGAAGTCATCACTTGGTTGAAGCGCTGAACTAGGGAGGGGCATCGTTTACATATATATTGGTTTTCGCATGCTCTACTAGGTTAATGTCATGAGGTTGGCTATCGAGCATGCCCAAGTGATGACTTGATTGTGTGCTTGCTTGAATTCTTCACATTTCATACCATCGGTTAGTTGTCGAATCATTCCTCGATCATAACCTTCGTTCTTGGTTCATGTATGCTCTCTTCCACATAGGGCAAGCTAGAATTAACTATCTTACCCAGGACCGCCGGAGCAGCGTGGACCAGGGGAGAACTATACTTTGTCTTGTATGCCCTCTTCCACATAGGGCAAGCTAGAACTAACTATCTTACCCAGGACTGCAAAGCAGCGTGGACCAGTGGAGGACTATACTTTGTTCATTACACCACAGTATTAAGTATGGTGTCCTCTTCCACATAGGGCAAGCTAGAACTAACTATCTTACCCAGGACCGCCGAAGCAGTGTGGACCAGGGGAGGACTCTATACTTTATACTTCACACACTAGCCATACTGAAGTCATCACTTGGTTGAAGCGCTGAACTACGGCGGGGTAATCGTTTACAGGTTATAATCATATAGCTGCATGCTCATTAGTAGATAATGGAATATTGTATGGCAATATGAGCATGCCCAAGTGATGACTTTGTTTCAAGCTCAACAGGTAGGGTATTGAGTCCTCTTCCACATAGGGCAAGCTAGAATGAACTATCTTACCCAGGACCGCCGGAGCAGCGTGGACCAGTGGAGGACTCTATACTTTATACTTCACACCACAGTATTGAGTACGACTTGCATAAAGCCCCTATTGAGAACCACGAGGGCTCTCTCAATGTAGAACCACGAGGGCTCTAGTACCGATTCTCTCGGTACGGCTTGGTCCGTGTTCCTTTATGCTTGTACTCGCAGAAAGTCTCAACCCGGAGGTCTTGACTTTGATTGTCATAGTTGGACTACGACGGGGCATCCGACCATTGCTGATCGAACACCCCTGATTCACCATCTTTCGGGTAGGCGGTACGCGTACCTCCGGACGCGGAAGTCTCAACCCGGAGGTCTTGACTTTGATTGTCATAGTTGGACTACGACGGGGTATCCGACTCATCGAATACCCCAGAAGCACACCATCTTTCGGGTAGGCGGTACGCGTACCTCCGGACGCGGAAAGTCTCAACCCGGAGGTCTTGACTTTGGTTGTCATAGTTGGACTATGACGGGGCATCCGACCATTGCTGATCGAACACCCCTGTTACACCATCTTTCGGATAGGCGGTGCGCGACACCACCGACGCGGAAAGTCTCAACCCGGAGGTCTTGACTTTGTATTGTTGGATAGTCCTCTTCCACTATAGGGCAAGCTGGAAATATTCCATTTTACCCAGGACTGCCGAGGCAGCGTGGACCAGGGGAGAACTTCACGGAATCTTCAGGCATCCATGATTGCCATAGTGCGTAAGCCGCCGCTGTGTGCGTCAACTCGTTCCCCGTGAGGAGGAGTCTAGCCGCCGCTAAAAGACGAAGCATTAAGTGTCCTCATTCCACTATAGGGCAAGCTAGAATGAACTATCTTACCCAGGACCGCCGAAGCAGCGTGGACCAGGCGAAGACTATACTTTATACTTCACACCACAGTATTGAGTACGACTTGCATAAAGCCCCTAATGAGAACCACGAGGGCTCTCTCAATGTAGAACCACGAGGGCTCTAGTACCGATTCTCTCGGTACGGCTTGGTCCGTGTTCCTTTATGCTTGTACTCGCGGAAAGTCTCAACCCGGAGGTCTTGACTTTGATTGTCATAGTTGGACTACGACGGGGCATCCGACCATTGCTGACCGAACACCCCTGATTCATCATCTTTCGGATAGGAGGTGCGCCCACCTCCGACGCGGAAGTCTCAACCCGGAGGTTCGGACTTAGAGTTTTTCCCATTTAAAAGTTTTTCTCTTAGCCATACTGAAGTCATCACTTGGTGAACGATTGAACTAGGGCGGGTTAATCGTTTATAGGTATCATGTGGTTTGCATGCTCTCTTAGGTTAAGGTCATGTGGTTGGCTATCGAGCATGCCCAAGTGATGACTTTGTTTCACGCTTGCTTGATTTCTTCATGATTCCCTGTTATATAGTGTAATCATTCGAGAACAGGGAATCTTTGGTTTTGCTCAACAGGTATTGGATGTCAACTTGGTATCTAGATCGCATTAAGTCTCAACCCTTAGGTTCGGACTTGTATAGTGACATCTTGTTACGGTCTTGAGTCTCAACCCGCAGGTTCGGACTACTTAGTGTTTGATCGAATATAATATGGCAACTTGTGCCTAAGTCTCAACCCGCAGGTTCGGACTTCTGTTTATTTGGCCAATGTATGTATAAGGCAACTTGTGCCTAAGTCTCAACCCGCAGGTTCGGACTTGTGTATTTGTTCGAAGTCATGTATAAGGCAACGTGTGCCTAAGTCTCAACCCGCAGGTTCGGACTTGTTAGTGTTTCGTCAACTTTCATATGGCAACTTGTGCCTAAGTCTCAACCCGCAGGTTCGGACTTGTGTATTTGTTCGAAGTCATGTATAAGGCAACTTGTGCCTAAGTCTCAACCCGCAGGTTCGGACTTGTGTATTTGTTCGAAGTCATGTATAAGGCAACGTGTGCCTAAGTCTCAACCCGCAGGTTCGGACTTGTTAGTGTTTCGTCAACTTTCATATGGCAACTTGTGCCTGAGTCTCAACCCGCAGGTTCGGACTTCTATAGTGTTTCGTCAATTATCATATGGCAACTTGTGCCGAAGTCTCAACCCGCAGGTTCGGACTTCTGGAAGGATCACTTGGCCACTAATGATCCTTCCGCAGGTTCACCTACGGAAACCTTGTTACGACTTTTACTTCCTCTAAATCATCAAGTTCGGTCAACTTCGATAAAGCAGACGCGGTTCACGAGGATCCAGCGAACGATCATCTCCAAAGACCTCACTAAATAATCCATCGGTAGTAGCGACGGGCGGTGTGTACAAAGGGCAGGGACGTATTCAACGCTGGCTGATGACCAGCACTTACTAGAAGTTCCGAGTTCATATGGACCATTGCAATCCATAATCCCTACTAAGTGAGTATTTGAGTGATTTCCCGTTCCTCTCGGAATAGGAGACACGCTGCTACCCACATTGTAGCACGCGTGTAGCCCAGAACATCTAAGGGCATCACGGACCTGTTATCGCTCGATCTCATTTTGCTAAACACAAATTGTCCTGCTAAGCAGCGTACCGTAAGTGCACTTGCGCACACGAACAGCGAAGGTGTCAGGTCATACTCCACCGAAAGGTCCTAACCCGTTCCAATCGGCATCGACGCATTAACGCTGACTGCGTTCTAGTTAGCATATGTGAGTCACGTTCGTTATCGGAATTAACCAGACAAATCAATCCACGAACTAAGAACGGCCATGCACCACTACCCTTAAATTTGAGAAAGAGCTATTAATCTGTCTCACCTCCATAAGTTCGGACCTGGTAAGTTTTCCCGTGTTGAGTCAAATTGAACCGCAAGCTCCATTTCATTGTGGTGCCCTTCCGTCAATTCCTTTAAGTTTCAACTTTGCAACCATACTTCCCCCGGAACCTGACTTTGGTTTCCCGGAAGCTACTGAGAGCACCTGGTTGTAGCGTCTCCCAATTGCTAGTTGGCATCGTTTACGGTTAGAACTAGGGCGGTATCTAATCGCCTTCGATCCTCTAACTTTCGTTCTTGATTAAAGAAAGCATCCTTGACAAATGCCTTCGCTTTAGTTAGTCTTACGACGGTCTACGAATTTCACCTCTCGCGCCGTAATACTAGTGTCCCCAACTACTTCTGTTAATCATTACCTCCGGTCTGAGTACAAACCAATGAAAGATTAGACCAAGGTCGTATTCCATTATTCCATGCAAGATTATTCTAGGGCGTTTGGGCACCCTGCTTTAAGCACTCTAATTTGTTCAAGGTAAACGTGAGCGGTCGAGCTCTATGTTACACTTGCACCCGTTGAAGGGCACACCATGACACAGACTTGGTGCCCTACCACACCATTGAGTCGCAACCAGATTCCGACTTGGCCCACCGACCACGGGTTGACCGGGTCGGCGGAGCCGGACTGTGTTGGACAAGTATCAACTTCGAACGTTTTAACCGCAACAATTTTAATATACGCTAGTGGAGCTGGAATTACCGCGGCTGCTGGCACCAGACTTGCCCTCCACTTGATCCTCGTAGAAGGATTTATGCTCTACTCATTCCAATTATGAAACATCATTAAAGAGTTTCATATTGTTATTTCTCGTCACTACCTCCCCGTCCCGGGATTGGGTAATTTACGCGCCTGCTGCCTTCCTTGGATGTGGTAGCCATTTCTCAGGCTCCCTCTCCGGAATCGAACCCTGATTCCCCGTTACCCGTTGCAACCATGGTAGTCCTCTATACTACCATCCATAGTTGATAGGGCAGATATTTGCGAGATCTGTCGTCGGTGCGAGACCATACGATCAGCATCATTATCCAGACTTCAACTCAATGACACGGAGAACCCGCGATTGGTTTGACTAATAAGTGCACCAGTTCCCGCGAGGGTCCTGGCATGTTGCATGTATTAGCTCTAGATTTTCCACAGTTATCCAAGTAACTAGGTTGATGATCTCGTAAATTATAGCTGTTATACTGAGCCTTATGCGGTTTCACATTAAATCTGTTTGTACTTAGACATGCATGGCTTAACCTTTGAGACGAGCGTATATTACTGGTAGGATCAACCAGAATTCCGACTTTGCGTTCGAATGTTCATTGTCCCATTGCACCCGGAGGAGCAAACACCACGTTCTATATGTTGTCAAGTCCGGTAGCACACGGGAGGCGAGCCCCCGTGCGAACCTCATTGCCCTCGTATCACACACACCCGATGCACCGGACAGGCACTTGAGCGGCATTCGACTCCGCTAAGCGCTCGTGCGCCCGATTGTGCATGCGCTGACGGGGCCTTCATACCCCTACCACAGCGACCTTATGCCAAACTTCCATGAATACTTAGGTGAGCTGACAAGGGCCTTCATTTCCCTACCATCAACTAAAGGACACGCTAGGCGCGTCCGATCATTGCAACTGCGGGGCTTTCATACCCCAATCACCACAGTACGCAATTCACCAGAGTTTAATCACAACCCCCCCCGGACATGGCACACTATTAACTTGCAACAAAACTTAGTGTGTGCCGGGCACATCGGTTCCACAAAATCATTCCCGATGTACCCCAATTGGGGTTGTGAACGCATCCATGGTCCTCTGACACACCCAACCAAGCGTGGATACTACATACCTCAAACACCCAGTACACTAACAGACAAATCAACATATGGTTGCTTTCCCCCAGACATTTGCCAATCACTTGGCACCCGGACGGGAACTCGCTCCTGATTGCGCCAATGCCACCCATTTGCCAAGAGCGAGTTCTGTATGTAGATTTTATTTGGAAAGACAACCGTGTACTGGATATTCTATCCGACGATTACAGATGACGAGTACGAGACTCGACTACACTCACGTATAATACATTTTGGGTCGAGATTGCTTTCGGGGTTTTCGATTGGTCTTGCGCTTGTAAACGTATAACTTTGACTTGTGGTAACCTCGGTATGTTAGTCGATCACGTGGTTGTGAACTGGTAAGGGTGGGCAATCTGTTCACTTGCACTCTGGGTAGGAATAGGTGAGCGCTATAGGTTAAGATCATTGTATGGTTCCATCGTGATGACTTTCGCTAGATAGTAGGATGTTTGGATAGTTATAACGTTTCTGGCCATTTGTTCATAGTGTTCGGTTCATTGAGGAATTCGATTGGTCTTTGCTTCACACAAGTGGTCGATCACTTGGATGTGAACTAGGGTGAGAATAAGGTGTTCACTAGTGCTCTTAGGTTTTGGATCAGTACTGAGCACTTGATTGGTTTCGCATAATATGTATCCATAGTGATGACTCTTTCCAGCTTAAGATTTCGTGACCGGTTTCGAATCCTTCCCACGTTCGCTTTTACTTGGTTAGGTTTTCGAGTGTAGATTTGAAAGCAATCTCATGTATGTATCCCATCTGATATAAGCCACTGACAGTTCATGTCACCTCGTTCAACTCTCGCTGGGTCACAGAAGTATGTTACTGCGCCCATTATCCCTACTCGGATAGGTTCGGTTCGTTCGTTTTATACTACGGTGAGTAAACTCAATTTGTGCATCGCATAGCCATGGAAAGCAAGCTTTCGCGGGCCTCTTCGACTGTTTTGATACGAGCTGTGCCCGTGATGCTTGTCATCCCAGGATACTAGACCCCTTTGGACGACCGCATGACCATCAGAAAGTAAATTCCACGTTCGGTTTATTTGCTACTTCCACCGTTCTAGTACTATGGGGTTGGAACCCCTAACATAAAGTATCTATGTAGAACCACGAGGGCTCTCAATGTAGAACCACAAGGGCTCTAGTACCGATTCTCTCGGTACGCTTGGTCCGTGTTCCTTTATGTTTGTACTCTTGTGTGTATAAAATTCATGTTCGATTTGGGATATTTGCTACTTTCACCTGTGCGCTGTGTATAACTACGGAGAAACTCAATTTGTGCATCGCATAGCCATGGAAAGCAAGCTTTCGCGGGCCTCTTCGACTGTTTTGATACGAGACTGTGCCCGTGATGCTTGTCATCCCAGGATACTAGACCCCTTTGGACGACCGCATGACCAACAGAATGTAAATTCCAGTTCGTTTTTGGATATTTGCTACTGTCACCGTTTGAGTAATATGGGGCTTGAACCCCTAACATAAAGTCTTTGTGTAGAACCACGAGGGCTCTATAGTACCGATTCTCTCGGCACGCTTGGTCCGTGTTCCTTTATGTTCGTACTCTTGTGTGTATAATATTCATGTTCGGTTTGGGATATTTGCTACTGTCACCGTTTGAGTACTATGGGGCTTGAACCCCTAACATAAAGTCTTTGTGTAGAACCACGAGGGCTCTATAGTACCGATTCTCTCGGCACGCTTGGTCCGTGTTCCTTTATGTTCGTACTCTTGTGTGTATAATATACATGTTCGGTTTGGGATATTTGCTACTTTCACCTGGGTCCCGTTCTTCATACAAGTCTGCCTTGCTAATGTGGTAACTTTATAGTGTAGTTCTGACATCCCAATTTTGGGACTTAGCCGATTTTTCATGAATTTCCATATGACCCATAGGGTCCCTTTCTTCATACAAGCTTGCCTAGGGCGATCGGTCAAAACTTGTCTTACTATTCGATTGGTCTTCGCAGTTTCACCCTAGGCAATTCGCCTAGGTCTGTCTTCTTGAGGAGGCCAAAACCCGAAATAAGGAGGTCTGGCCGACCCTGAAACCTCCCCTGTCTTAACTACACTAACCCGATTTTTCAGGGTCCTCAGCGCCATACAACTTTGCCTAGGTCACTTATACTCTTGACTTAGGCCATCTGACTTGGTCCGTGTTTCTTCCTAGGGTTCACCTAGGTACTTTGCCTTGCTTGATGTGGTAACTTTTTAGTGTAGTTCTGACATCCCAATTTTGGGACTTAGCCGATTTTTCATGAATTTCCATATGACCCTAAGGGTCCCTTTCTTCATACAAGCTTGCCTAGGGCGATCGGTCAAAACTTGTCTTACTATTCGATTGGTCTTCGCAGTTTCACCCTAGGCAATTCGCCTAGGTCTGTCTTCTTGAGGAGGCCAAAACCCGAAATAAGGAGGTCCAGCCGACCCTGAAACCTCCCCTGTCTTAACTACACTAACCCGATTTTTCAGGGTCCTCAGCGCCATACAACTTTGCCTAGGTCACTTATACTCTTGACTTAGGCCATCTGACTTGGTCCGTGTTTCTTCCTAGGGTTCACCTAGGTACTTTGCCTTGCTTGATGTGGTAACTTTATAGTGTAGTTCTGACATCCCAATTTTGGGACTTAGCCGATTTTTCATGAATTTCCATAAGACCCTAAGGGTCCCTTTCTTCATACAAGCTTGCCTAGGGCGATCGGTCAAAACTTGTCTTACTATTCGATTGGTCTTCGCACTTTCACCCTAGGCAGTTTGCCTAGGTGTAGCTTCTTGAGGAGGTCAAAACCCAAAATAAGGAGGTTCAGCCGACCCAAAAACCTCCCCTGTCTGAACTACACTAACCCGATTTTTCAGGGTCCTCAGCGCCATACAACTTTGCCTAGGTCACATGTACTCTTGACTTAGGCCATCTGACTTGGTCCGTGTTTCTTCTTAGGGTTCACCTAGGTACTTTGCCTTGCTTGATGTGGTAACTTTATAGTGTAGTTCTGACATCCCAGTTTTGGGACTTAGCCGATTTTTCATGAATTTCCATATGACCCTAAGGGTCCCTTTCTTCATACAAGCTTGCCTAGGGCGATCGGTCAAAACTTGTCTTACTATTCGATTGGTCTTCGCACTTTCACCCTAGGCAGTTTGCCTAGGTGTAGCTTCTTGAGGAGGTCAAAACCCAAAATAAGGAGGTTCAGCCGACCCAAAAACCTCCCCTGTCTGAACTACACTAACCCGATTTTTCAGGGTCCTCAGCGCCATACAACTTTGCCTAGGTCACATGTACTCTTGACTTAGGCCATCTGACTTGGTCCGTGTTTCTTCTTATTGTTCACCTAGGTACTTTGCCTTGCTTGATGTGGTAACTTTTTAGTGTAGTTCAGACATCCCAATTTTGGGACTTAGCCGATTTTTCATGTATTTCCATATGACCCATAGGGTCCCTTTCTTCATACAAGCTTGCCTAGGGCGATCGGTCAAAACTTGTCTTACTATTCGATTGGTCTTCGCACTTTCACCCTAGGCAGTTTGCCTAGGTGTAGCTTCTTGAGGAGGTCAAAACCCAAAATAAGGAGGTTCAGCCGACCCAAAAACCTCCCCTGTCTAAACTACACTAACCAGATTTTTCAGGGTCCTCACCGTCATACAACTTTGCCTAGGTCACTTGCACTCTTGACTTAGGCCATCTGACTTGGTCCGTGTTTCTTCCTAGGGTTCACCTAGGTACTTTGCCTTGCTTGATGTGGTAACTTTTTAGTGTAGTTCAGACATCCCAATTTTGGGACTTAGCCGATTTTTCATGTATTTCCATATGACCCTTAGGGTCCCTTTCTTCATACAAGCTTGCCTAGGGCGATCGGTCAAAACTTGTCTTACTATTCGATTGGTCTTCGCACTTTCACCCTAGGCAGTTTGCCTAGGTGTAGCTTCTTGATGAGGCCAAAACCCAAAATAAGGGGGTTCGGCCGACCTAAAAACCTACCCTGTCTAAACTACACTAACCAGATTTTTCAGGGTCCTCAGCGCCATACAACTTTGCCTAGGTCACTTGTTCTCTTGACTTAGGCCATCTGACTTGGTCCGTGTTTCTTCCTAGGGTTCACCTAGGTACTTTGCCTTGCTTGGTGTGGTAACTTTTTAGTGTAGTTCTGACATCCTCATTTTGGGACTTAGCCGATTTTTCGTAAAATGCCATATGACCCATATGGGTCCTTTCCTTCATATAAGTTTGCCTTGCTTGGTGTGGTAACATATGAGTGTAGTTCTGACATCCCCATTTTGGGACTTAGCCGATTTTTCGTAAAATACCATATGACCCATCAGGGTCCTTTGCTTCATATAAGTTTGCCTTGCTTGGTGTGGTAACATTTGAGTGTAGTTCAGACATCCCCATTTTGGGACTTAGCCGATTTTTCGTAAAATACCATATGACCCATCAGGGTCCTTGCCTTCATATAAGTTTGCCTTGCTTGATGTGGTAACATTTGAGTGTAGTTCAGACATCCCCATTTTGGGACTTAGCCGATTTTTCGTAAAATACCATATGACCCATCAGGGTCCTTTGCTTCATATAAGTTTGCCTTGCTTGGTGTGGTAACTTGTTAGTGTAGTTCTGACATCCCCATTTTGGGACTTAGCCGATTTTTCGTAAAATACCATTTGACCCATCAGGGTCTTTTGCTTCATATAAGTTTGCCTTGCTTGGTGTGATAACATTTGAGTGTAGTTCTGACATCCCCATTTTGGGACTTAGCCGATTTTTCGTAAAATACCATTTGACCCATCAGGGTCTTTTGCTTCATATAAGTTTGCCTTCCTTGGTGTGGTAACATATGAGTGTAGTTCAGACATCCCCATTTTGGGACTTAGCCGATTTTTCGTAAAATACCATATGACCCATCAGGGTCCTTGCCTTCATATAAGTTTGCCTTGCTTGGTGTGGTAACTTGTTAGTGTAGTTCTGACATCCCCATTTTGGGACTTAGCCGATTTTTCGATCCATACCATATGACCCATCAGGGTCCTTTGCTTCATATAAGTTTGCCTTGCTTGGTGTGGTAACATTTGAGTGTAGTTCTGACATCCCCATTTTGGGACTTAGCCGATTTTTCGTAAAATACCATATGACCCATCAGGGTCCTTTGCTTCATATAAGTTTGCCTTGCTTGGTGTGGTAACATTTGAGTGTAGTTCTGACATCCTCATTTTGGGACTTAGCCGATTTTTCGTAAAATACCATATGACCCATCAGGGTCCATTGCTTCATATAAGTTTGCCTAGCTTGGTGTGGTAACATATGAGTGTAGTTCTGACATCCCCATTTTGGGACTTAGCCGATTTTTCGTAAAATACCATATGACCCATCAGGGTCCTTTGCTTCATATAAGTTTGCCTTGCTTGGTGTGGTAACATATGAGTGTAGTTCTGACATCCCCATTTTGGGACTTAGCCGATTTTTCGTAAAATACCATATGACCCATCAGGGTCCTTTGCTTCATATAAGTTTGCCTTGCTTGGTGTGGTAACATTTGAGTGTAGTTCTGACATCCCCATTTTGGGACTTAGCCGATTTTTCGTAAAATACCATATGACCCATCAGGGTCCTTGCCTTCATATAAGTTTGCCTTGCTTGATGTGGTAACATTTGAGTGTAGTTCAGACATCCCCATTTTGGGACTTAGCCGATTTTTCGTAAAATACCATATGACCCATCAGGGTCCTTTGCTTCATATAAGTTTGCCTTGCTTGGTGTGGTAACTTGTTAGTGTAGTTCTGACATCCCCATTTTGGGACTTAGCCGATTTTTCGTAAAATACCATTTGACCCATCAGGGTCTTTTGCTTCATATAAGTTTGCCTTGCTTGGTGTGATAACATTTGAGTGTAGTTCTGACATCCCCATTTTGGGACTTAGCCGATTTTTCGTAAAATACCATTTGACCCATCAGGGTCTTTTGCTTCATATAAGTTTGCCTTCCTTGGTGTGGTAACATATGAGTGTAGTTCAGACATCCCCATTTTGGGACTTAGCCGATTTTTCGTAAAATACCATATGACCCATCAGGGTCCTTGCCTTCATATAAGTTTGCCTTGCTTGGTGTGGTAACTTGTTAGTGTAGTTCTGACATCCCCATTTTGGGACTTAGCCGATTTTTCGTAAAATACCATTTGACCCATCAGGGTCTTTTGCTTCATATAAGTTTGCCTTGCTTGGTGTGGTAACATATGAGTGTAGTTCAGACATCCCCATTTTGGGACTTAGCCGATTTTTCGTAAAATACCATATGACCCATCAGGGTCCTTGCCTTCATATAAGTTTGCCTTGCTTGGTGTGGTAACATTTGAGTGTAGTTCTGACATCCCCATTTTGGGACTTAGCCGATTTTTCGTAAAATACCATATGACCCATCAGGGTCCTTGCCTTCATATAAGTTTGCCTTGCTTGGTGTGGTAACATTTGAGTGTAGTTCAGACATCCCCATTTTGGGACTTAGCCGATTTTTCGTAAAATACCATATGACCCATCAGGGTCCTTGCCTTCATATAAGTTTGCCTTGCTTGATGTGGTAACATTTGAGTGTAGTTCAGACATCCCCATTTTGGGACTTAGCCGATTTTTCGTAAAATACCATATGACCCATCAGGGTCCTTGCCTTCATATAAGTTTGCCTTGCTTGGTGTGGTAACATTTGAGTGTAGTTCTGACATCCCCATTTTGGGACTTAGCCGATTTTTCGTAAAATACCATATGACCCATCAGGGTCCTTTGCTTCATATAAGTTTGCCTTGCTTGGTGTGGTAACATTTGAGTGTAGTTTCGACATCCCCATTTTGGGACTTAGCCGATTTTTCGTAAATTACCATATGACCCATCAGGGTCCTTTGCTTCATATAAGTTTGCCTTGCTTGGTGTGGTAACATTTGAGTGTAGTTCTGACATCATCATTTTGGGACTTAGCCGATTTTTCGATCCATACCTTATGACCCATAAGGGTCCTTTTCTTCATATAAGTTTGCCTTGCTTCATGTAGTAACATATGAGTGTAGTTCTGACATCCCCATTTTGGGACTTAGCCGATTTTTCGTAAAATACCATATGACCCATCAGGGTCCTTTGCTTCATATAAGTTTGCCTTGCTTGGTGTGGTAACATTTGAGTGTAGTTTCGACATCCCCATTTTGGGACTTAGCCGATTTTTCGTAAATTACCATATGACCCATCAGGGTCCTTTGCTTCATATAAGTTTGCCTTGCTTGGTGTGGTAACATTTGAGTGTAGTTCTGACATCATCATTTTGGGACTTAGCCGATTTTTCGATCCATACCTTATGACCCATAAGGGTCCTTTTCTTCATATAAGTTTGCCTTGCTTCATGTAGTAACATATGAGTGTAGTTCTGACATCCCCATTTTGGGACTTAGCCGATTTTTCGATCAATTCCATATGACCCATCAGGGTCCTTTCCTTCATATAAGTTTCCCAAGACTTAGTGTTTTTTACCTTTGGACACCAATATCACCCTTACGGGTATCTTTGATCTTCGCACCATGTATTGACCAAATGTAGGTCTTGCTATGCCAAACTTATAATTGTTCAACACCAAGTCTCTATCTTGAACCATTAAGGCTCTAACTTGCACCAATTGCTTGGTACTCTTGGTCCGTGTTTCATCGCATACTGACTTCTTGACTTAGTGCTTTTTTCCTTTGGACACCAATATCACCCTTGCGGGTATCTTTGATCTTCTCACTTTGTATTGACCGAATGTAGGTCTTGCCATGCCAAACATATAATTGTTCTACACCAAGTCTCTATCTCGTACCGCCAGCTCGGTACATTCGATAAACCTGCCCTTAAGGCACCCGGGACTTAGTCATTTTTTCACATTTTTCATGATTTTGAGGCAACTTTTCTCGACTTTGTCACCTTATATCACCAAGATCCTTTCCCTTTAGCGCTTCACTCTGTTCGTATGATATTTAGCGCTGACTATCACCTTTCTATCGCTGAGCTCAACTTCTTATTCGGTGCCATAGAGCCAGAGATATTTGGTGTATGCTGTTATAAGGGAAGTTTGTCACTTTTTCAAAGGCCCACTTTGGGACGCCCATATCTCACCTTCAGGTATCTTCGATCTTCTTGTCGTCTATGGACGAAACTTAGGTCTTGTCTTGGCCAACTTATAAATGTTCTACGGCCAAGCCGTATCTCTTACCGCCAGCCCGGTATTTTTGGACATAGTCGGATTTTCGCCTCTCGTGGTAACAATTTCTGACTTTGACTCACAATAACACCCGAACGGTCACATGCTAGCGCTTTGCTTGGTAGGAATTATAGTTAGCGCTACCTTTTCTCTTTCCATCGATACCTTGTTCGTTCCATTCCATGCAATACAGCCGAAGTTATGATGTTTCCCGTTTTCCATATCATGTGGAGCTTATGCTCTGGGAAAACCATCTAACACCTGTACCACCCTTTTGGGTACCACCGATCTCGACACTATGTTCGGGTCAAATATAGGTTATAACATGCCCAACTTATAATTATTCTACACCAAGTCTCTATCTCTTACCGCCTGCTCGGTATTTTACTCGTAAGTCCAATTTTCACAACTTGTACTTTTTGGCCCAATGTACTCGAGTTTCAATTTTGGTAACATTTTTCGACTTTGACGCTTAATAACTTCCAAATCATGCTAGTTAGCGCTTTGCTTTCTTCTAGTCGTATCTAGCGCTGGGTGTTACCTTTCCAAAACATATCCTAGCTCTACAATCCATGCCATACAGCCGGAGCTACATGGTGCACAAGTCAAATCCATTTTAGCCATGTTTCATTTTTGCTAATTTTTGACCACTCGTATCACCCTTCCAGAGTGGTCCGATCTTCTCGCTTTCTATGGACGACTTTTAGGTCTCGTAGAGGCAAACTTATAAGTATTCTACGTCAACCCGCTATCTCTTACCGCTTGCTCGGTATTCTTGGTCTTGTGTGATTTTTGGCCATTTTGGTATTATTTTTCCACTTTGTCGCTTAATAACTCAGTTTTGCTCAACACTTAGCGCTTCGGTTGTTTGGGATTATAGTTAGCGCTCGGTTCGACCTTTCCAACACTGATCTAAGCTTGTCGATCCGTTCCATACAGCCTGAGTTATTCGCGATACCGTGTTTCAATCCATTTCTCAAGTCTCGTTTTGGTCCAACTTTGAACCAGCCATATCACCCTGATGGGTACCTCCGATCTTCTCGCTCTATATTGGCCAAAGTTAGGTCTTGTGGTAACGTACTTATGATTGTTCTACGCCGTGTTCGTAGCTCTTATCGTTCGCCCGCTATTTTCGATCATAAGGTGAATTTTCGCCTCTAAACCACCATTTTTCACCTTTGCCCTCTAATATGACCGACTTGCTCAACACCTAGCGCTTCGCTTGGTAGGACACATAGCTAGCGCTCGTCAAGACCTTTCCAACGCATATCCAAGCTTTCCGATCCGAGCCATACAGCCTGAGCTATAGGCGATACCGTTTTTCCCATTTTCTTGGTCACACGCACTTTAGGGTACCCCTTTTTGCCTTTGACCCTTAATACCTCCTCCGGGTCACTAGTAGGCGCTCAGCTTGGTAGGAAACATAGCTAGAGCAGGCCTTCACCTTTCCAAAACTGCCGAAAGTGTACCGATCCGACATCTAGAACCAAAGTTATGGTCATTCCCATCATGCTCTACTTTCATGGTCAACCTCCACCAAGCACACCTAGGTTGGACCAACTTTCACCAACTCATCTCGAACCCCAAATTTGCTTCGACCTACTAGGTTTCCCTAGTAAAGTGGTCAAAACATCCATTACAACACGACTGGTCTTTCTGGTGGTCGACCTAGGCGACTTTGTTCGACGACCACCACCCCATGGAACTAAAAGACGTCCCTTGATACGGACCACCGATACATTTTCCGGCCTGTCTAAACTACACTCATCGAAATTTTTTTGGGTCCCCACCGTCATACAAGTTTGCCTAGGTCAAGTTTTTCTTCCGGATCGGCCGCGGACCTCACTTTTCATTATCTAGGGAGGCCATAGGGCCCCAAAAGGGGTTTTTTAAAATTTTCGACACTTTCGACTTTGGTCGGATTTTTTCCGATTTTGGTCCGACCTAGGGACTTGGTGGTCCAAGGAGCCTCGGGACCAAACTTTTTTCTCAGGGGTCCCTACCTCCATACAACTTTGCCTAGGTCAATTTTTTGTTCCAAATCGACCGCGGATTTCACTTTTCAATATCTGGGGCTCGTGTAGAGTCCGAATATGAGGTTTTCTCATTTTTCGACATTTTCGACTTTTTTCGACTTTTTTCGGGTTTTTCGACCTAGGGGTCCGCCGAACAAATTTTGGGTCAAAAATTTTTATTGAACTAGTCGAAAGTACGCAAAAAGATAAGACTTTTTGCCGAAGACACCATGCCCCGGAACCGACTCCTTCCCCTTCAAAATTGGGGACAAACGTGATTTTTGAAACTTTTCCTTAGGGAGCCCAAGACTTAGAAAATTTTCAAATTCTCGATTTTTCGATTGCGAGCTAGCGCTTTGCGGTCTTCGGCAATGTTGTAGATCTCGACGAGATAAGACTTTTTGGTCAAGGGACATTTTGCCCTCCGACCCCTCCTTCCACCCGCAAATCGCCCCCCAAAGTGCAATTTTTGCATTTTCACCTCTTTGCACGCACTGTTCGGCCCAAATGGCCACTTTCTATGGGTCTGAGCGCTTTGCGGTCTTCGGCAAACTTTTAGAGCGTACCAAGCCCTAATTATAATTCTTCTACACCACCTTCGTACCTCTTCATCCCTGGCCGCTATTCGCGTACCAAGGTAATTTTTGTTCATTTTGTCAACATTTTTCATCTTTGACTGCTTATATCGGCCTTGCCATGAACCGATAGCGCTTCGCTGTGTTCTAACGTAAGTTAGTACTACTCAATACCTTTCCAAATCATGTCTTAGATTGTCATTTGCTTGCTTACAGCCGGAGCTATGAGCGATACCGTAAAAAGTACCGAAACTTGGAAAAATCCTTGGATCGACCATATCCCCCCTTTGGGGGCCAGATATCGAAAAAAGTTCTGATTCAAAAAGTTGCGCCTTAACGTGTTCTAGTTATGCCTAGAACATTTCACTTCGCTAGCTGGCCTGCAACTTAGCCGTAATTGGGATTTTAGGGTGTTCATGGAGGGTCCATTTCCTGCGACTTGGTATCTTTTGGGCCCTATGTTTCTCTAATATCTCCACGAGTTTTCCAGGTAGCCTTCTCATACTTTTAGGGTGCCTAGAGCACCTCAAGACCTTTCCAACGCTATGCCGTTCGCCTCGCTCGGACATCTACAGCCGAAGTTATTCGAGGTACACTGTACCTTACCCTGTTTTCTCAGTACTTGGTCGAAAATTTCGATCAGCCATATGACCGACTTGGACAACCCTGAGCGGGTTGGCCCCATATAACTAAACTTTCGTCTCGTGTAGGCAAACTTATAAATGTTCCACGTCAACTCGCTATCTCGTACCGCCTTGACGGTATACTTGGTCCAAGGGCCATTTCCAGCGACTTGGTCGCAATTTCGCTCTAAGTTTCGCTAATACCTTCGTCCGTGGACATGGTGATTTTTTGTTCGTATTTTTCCTTGATAGTCCCACTCAAGACTATTCCATACCAGAGCCAAGCGTCCCGCTAAGTGCCATACAGCCTGAGCAGTAATTCATGAAAGGTACCTCTACCAGTTTTTGCCATACTTGGGTACAAACTTTGTATCGCCCATATCTCCACTTTGGAGGCCAGCCAGCACCTTGGCCCCATATACTTTTTTGTTGTTCATACCATGCACCAAATATAATTGTTCTACGTCAACTTGCTATCTCTTCTCCAACTTGCCGTTATTCTTGGTCCAAGACCCATTTCATTCGTTTTTGGACCCATTTTGCTATATGTTTCACTAATAGCTTCGGCCATGGACAAGCTGATTTTCTACTTGTATTTTTCCTTGATAGTCCCACTCAAGGCCATTCCAAAACACACCGCAACTTGTCGCTCGGTGGCAAACTGACCGAGTTATAATTCATGAAAGTTACCTCACCTTGGTACACCACGTGGTCGGCCCAAACCATAAACCGACCAAACGACCGACTTGGAGCACCCTGATCGGGTTGCCCCCATATAATGAAAGTTGCGTCTCTACACGCCCAACTTATGAATATTCTACGCCAAGTCGCTATCTCTTACCGGTAAGCCGGTATTCACCTTCCAAGGGTGATTTTGGTCAAGTGCCATTTCCTGCGACTTGGTCCCCGAATTGGACCATCATCACCTAATATCTCCATGGTCTTTCAACTCAGCCTCATGAAACTTTCAGGGTAGATAGGTCTCCCCAAGACCTTTCCAACGGTATGCCGTTTGTCTTGCTCGGCCATCTACAGCCGAAGTTATTAATGGTACTTGGTACCTTACCCTGTTTTTTCCATACTTGTTCGTACTTGGGTACAAACTTTGGATCGCCCATATCTCCACTTTGGAGGCCAGCCAGCACCTTGGCCCCATATACTTTTTTGTTGGTCATGCCATGCACCAAATATAATTGTTCTACGCCAACTTGCTATCTCTTCTCCAACTTGCCGTTATTCTTGGTCCAATTCCCATTTCATTCGTTTTTGGACCCATTTTGCTATATGTTTCACTAATAGCTTCGGCCATGGACAAGCTGATTTTCGATTGGTATTTTTCCTTGATAGTCCCACTCAAGACCATTCCAAAACACACCGCAGCTTGTCGCTCGGTGGCAAACTGACCAAGTTATAATTCATGAAAGGTACCTCAACTTGGCACACCACGTGGTCGGCCCAAACCATAAACCAACCAAACGACCGACTTGGAGCACCCTGACCGGGTTGGCCCCATATAATAAAAGTTGCGTCTCTACACGCCCAACTTATGAATATTCTACGCCAAGTCGCTATCTCTTACCGGTAAGCCGGTATTCACCTTCCAAGGGTGATTTTGGTCAAGTGCCATTTCCTGCGACTTGGTCCCCGAATTGGACCATCATCACCTAATATCTCCGTGGTCTTTCAACTCAGCCTCATGAAACTTTCAGGGTAGATAGGTCTCCCCAATACCTTTCCAACGATATGCGGTTTGCCTCGCTAGGCCATCTACAGCCGAAGTTATTCATGGTACTTGGTACCTTACCCTGTTTTTTCCATACTTGTTACTTGGGTACAAACTTTGAATCGCCCATATCACCACTTTGGAGGCCAGCCAGCGCCTTGGCCCCATACACATTTTTGTTGGTCATACCACGCACTAGTTATAAATGTTCTACGCAAGCTTGCTATCTCTTCTCCAACTTGCGGTTATTTTTGACTCAAGTCCCATTTCCATAGTTTTTGGTACCAATTTGCTCTATGTTTCGCTAATAGCTTCGCCCAAGGACTTTGTGATTTTTTGTTCGCATTTTTCCTAAATAGTCCCACTCAAGACTATTCCAAATCACACCTTAGCTTGTCGCTCAGTGCCATACAGCAAGAGTTTTAATTCATGAAAGGTACATAACCTTGGTACACCACGTGGTCGGTCCAAACCATCAACCAACCATATGACCGACTTCGAGTCGAGCTAGCGGCTAAGCTCAATATAATGAAATGCGTGTCTTGATGCGGGCTACTGACGGTCTGAACAATGTAGCTCGCTAGCTCGTCTCTAAACTTGTGTTTTGGTCGAATATTGGGTGTTCATGTACCACTTCGGGTAACATGGACTTTGGTGCAACTTTACCACTTGTGCACTTAATTACTTCCCGGTCATTCAAGTCTTTGCCTTCATACTTTCAGGGTAGTTAGGTCTCGTCGAGACCTTTCCATACATATGCCAAACTCATCGATCGGACATCTATAGCCCGAGTTATTCGCGGTACACCGTACCTTACCCTGTTTTTTCCTCAATTGGGTACAAACCTTGGAACACCCATATCGCCCCTTTAGAGACTAGCTGGCACGTTGGCCTCATATAATGATAAGTGCACCTCAACTAGGGCTACTGACGGTCAGAACATTTCAACTTGCTAGCTCGGGCCCACACTTGTGTTTTTCTCGAATATATGGTTCAAGTGTGCCACTTTGGGCACTTTTGGACATTTTGTCCCCACACAACTTTCTTGCCTTGGTAGATAGGGTCTTGTGTTTTTGGGCAAAAAGATGCACCAAGATATGGTCTAACTTTCGTTCTTGTACCGCAAAGCGCTACCTCCAACACCCGAGGAGATAGAAAGTGATTATGTTCGGTATATCGGTCTTCCATGGCCTACTATGGTAAGCCCCTGCAGGTATG
Organism: Anopheles ziemanni; assembly: GCF_943734765.1. Classification (NCBI taxonomy): domain Eukaryota; kingdom Metazoa; phylum Arthropoda; class Insecta; order Diptera; family Culicidae; genus Anopheles; species Anopheles ziemanni. The sequence continues at coordinate 55,123 of NW_026689752.1, read as the reverse complement.
CAACCGAAGGTGCTTGGTACATGTATTTGGTGCAAAATCGGTGCAAAGTAGGTGTTTCCTTGATCGGGCTATAACTTTCTTGGTTGATGTTGGATTGCTTTGCGGTCTTCGGGGGATAGTTAGGGAACATGTTGGCCAACATTTTCTTATTCCTCAGCCTGGCCGTACCTCCTACCGTCTAGGCGGTATTCATGCTCTAAGTTGGAACTTGTGTTCCTTCGGGCAACTTTTCTGACTTTGACGCTTAATATCTTCCGTTCATATGCAGTCTAAGCTCTGCAACTCTCAGGAAAGCTAGTACTACTCATTTCCTTTCCATATCAGTCTTTGGCTTGTCGATCCAATGTCTACAGCCTTAGTTATTCACGTTCCCTGTGAAGGTAGGTTTTTGCCCATTTTCCAGTTCATGTGGTAACATTCCCGGACTTTGCCGGCTTTCTCTTCATGTGGTAACTTGCTTGCTTGTGTGGTAACTTGGAAGTGTATGTCTGACAGACCCAATCTCGGACTTAGCCGATTTTTCTCTTCATATCATATGGATCAATCACTAGGCCATCTTGCTTGCTTGTGTGGTAACTTGAAAGTGTATGTCTGACAGACCCAATCTGGGACTTAGCCGATTTTTCTCTTCATATCATATGGATCCATCACTAGGCCATCTTGCTTGCTTGTGTGGTAACTTGGAAGTGTATTTCCGACAGACCCAATCTGGGACTTAGCCGATTTTTCTCTTCATATCATATGGATCCATCACTAGGCCATCTTGCTTGCTTGTGTGGTAACTTGGAAGTGTATTTCTGACAGACCCAATCTCGGACTTAGCCGATTTTTCTCTTCATATCATATGGATCCATCAATACGCCATCTTGCTTGCTTGTGTGGTAACTTGGAAGTGTATGTCTGACAGACCCAATCTCGGACTTAGCCGATTTTTCTCTTCATATCATATGGATCAATCACTAGGCCATCTTGCTTGCTTGTGTGGTAACTTGAAAGTGTATGTCTGACAGACCCAATCTGGGACTTAGCCGATTTTTCTCTTCATATTATATGGATCCTGGACTTAGCCGATTTTTCTCTTCATATCATATGGATCCATCACTAGACCATCTTGCTTGCTTGTGTGGTAACTTGGAAGTGTATTTCTGACAGACCCAATCTGGGACTTAGCCAATTTTTCTCTTCATGTCATATGGATCCTTCACACGGCCTTCTTGCTTGCTTGTGTGGTAACTTGAAAGTGTATGTCTGACAGACCCAATCTGGGACTTAGCCGATTTTTCTCATCATATTATATGGATCCTGGACTTAGCCGATTTTTAGGTTATTATATATGGATCCTGGACTTAGCCGATTTTTCTCTTCATATAATATGGATCCTGGACTTAGCCGATTATTAGGTTATTATATATGGATCCTGGACTTAGCCGATTTTTCTCTTCATATAATACGGATCCTGGACTTAGCCGATTATTAGGTTATTATATATGGATCCTGGACTTAGCCGATATTTCTCTTCATATGATATGGATCCTGGACTTAGCCGATTTTTCTCTTCATATAATATGGATCCGGGACTTAGCCGATTTTTCTCTTCAAATAATATGGATCCGGGACTTAGCCAATTTTTCTCTTCATGTGGTAACGTATGCCAATCGCTCACAAGTCATGGGATAAGGGTACTTGTGTTCTTCCATCTTCTAAGTCCCGCACGGGGACATCGTGATCGCCCCAAGTCCGGAATAGCGCCAAGTCAAGCCCCACGGTGGCCGTGCAGGACCTGTTAGCGGCGGCCCCACTGACAGCACTAATCCGGACTTAGAAATTATATCTTTCTAATCGAACACCACACACGCAACACCACCATACCACCATCTCCTTGCAAGTACCTAAGTACCCGCAACTCCATGGTGAAGGCAATGTCACTCCATCACCAACCTCTTTGCACTGCAAGCACTTGCGTACCCACAACACTCCGAAGAAGGCAACGGCGCGCGATGCTCGACTCCACACACCACACCACACCACACCAGCGATGGCCAGCCAGCCAGCCAGCCCAACTAAGGGCTAACCCACCAACCAACCACCAATGGCCTAGGCCAGCCGGATCCCACCTTCAAGTCCAAGCACAGCCAAGTGCAAGTACCGCCAAGTGTTCACCAACCAACCATCACACCAGGTCAGCCGGCCGGTACCCACCTTCAAGTGCCATTACCCTCGGGTGCAAGCTCAATCAAGTGTTAACCAACCAACCCGGCCAAGGCAGCCAACAGGCCGGCACCCTACAGCACCGACCCGCCATCACCACCTCAACCGTTGACCATGCAAGTGGCCTCGGACAACAGGTGACACCCGAAGTACATCCGAAGAACGTATATCAAGTGTTTGCTCACCAAGTCCTCAACCAACCCCAAGTACCCGGAGGTACCCAGAGTGTTGGATCCGCCAACCCGTCCCGGCACTCCAAGTCCTTGCGAACCCAAAGTGTTTGCCCGGTAGGGCCATTGTATCACAACGCTTGCTACCATGCAAGTGGCCTCGGACAACAGGTGACACCCGAAGTACATCCGGAGAGTGTACAACAAGTGTTTGTTCACCAAGTCCTCAACCAACCCCAGGTACCCGGAGGTACCCAGAGTGTTGGATCCGCCAACCCGTCCCGGCACTCTAAGTCCTTGCGAACCCAAAGTGTTTGCCCGGTTGGGCCATTAGATCACAACGCTTGCTAACCATGCAAGTGGTCTGGAGTATAGGTGATACTGACATACCACCGAGATGGTACATCTAGTATTGGGTCACCAAAACCAAACCAACCCCAAGTATCAACCCGGCATACTCAGAGTGATGGATCCGCCAACCCGTCCCGGCACTCCAAGTCCTTGACGAACCGAAAGTGTTTGCCCGGTAAGGCCATTAGATCACAACGCTTGCTACCCCACGGCGAGCTAAACATGCAAGTGGTCTTAGGCAACAGGTGACACCCGAAATTCATCCGAAGATGGAATATCAAGTGTTTAATCACCAAGCCAGCATCCAAACACCAAGTACCCCGGGAGGACCCGATGCGTTGCGACCATCTCCAAGTTCTTGACGAACCCGCAGTGAAAGGCGGTAAGGCCTCTGGGCCGCAACGCTCGCATGTGTTAACCCGCAAACACCACTGACCGGTCGGTCCACCGCAAGGGTGGGTCCAACTAGTCCACACACGGTATGCCGCATGTGCCCCCCGGGGGGAGCACACCGCACACAACCACCAAGCATGGGTCGCCTGAAAGGATCGAAATGTACATCTCTCTTCAATGCGTAGCGCCCAGCCTGCAAACCCGTCGTTTTCGGGTGGTCTTAGGAGTCGAAACTATTCTTGGAAGATCGGCAAGCACAACGCCTTTTCCCACTTCAGGTACTTCGGCGAGCGCACTCGCGATAGGCTCAGTTTGAGGGTTTCCAATAAATGGAAAGAGTCTATAGAAGACTCAATCCGGTCTCGTGATGTTATTAGCCATCTAGCTAACGACTCCTATACATATACTACCAGCCTGGTTCGGTTACGACCTTAGAGGCGTTCAGGCATAATCCGACGGACGTAGCGTCATACCAAAGTCCGCTCGGACTAGTATTGAGCCATTGGTCCGTACCTGTGGTTCCTCTCGTACTGCACAGGAATTCCATTGAGATAGTACTTGCACACCAGTAGGGTAAAACTAACCTGTCTCACGACGGTCTAAACCCAGCTCACGTTCCCTTGAAAGGGTGAACAATCCTACGCTTTGTGAATTTTGCTTCGCAATGATAGGAAGAGCCGACATCGAAGGATCAAAAAGCCACGTCGCTATGAACGCTTGGCGGCCACAAGCCAGTTATCCCTGTGGGTGAGCTGTCAAACGCTGTAGTGTCAACACGTGCTGAGCGTTGCTCCGTGTTTTTTACAAAAATTTCGCGTAAAAAGTTTAAAGAACCCACGAAAGTTTGTTGTAATCGTTAAAACTAGTGCCAATCTACAGATTAGTAGTGAAAACCGCATTAAAATCATCGATTTCAACGAAAAATAAGAAAGAAAAGTGTTTGTTTACATTTTGTATGGAGAGCGGCCCGGGGCGTAGCCCCATTTGGGACTACGTGTTTTTCGGTTAAAAAAGTGTCCGGATCCTGGCCGGATGTGGTTTTTTAGATGACAGACGGTGTTTTAAAACGAAAGTCAGAGAAAACCGTATGAAAAAAGACGAATTCAGCGCAAAATAAGTGTAAATAAAGTGAGAGCACGCGGTGCAAAAATTTTGGCAGGTGAAGATTCGATCGTCCATTTTCCAGCCGGATTCGGACTCGAAGATCCGAGCGATTTCACCTAAGCCGAATCGGGCTCCGTGTCATCTGATCCAGTTTTTCAAAAAAGGACCGTTGGTGCCGGATTTTCGGGTCGTTCAAATTGACCGTTGGTGGAGTCGGTGGCCGTTGGTTTGAAGTGGCCGTTAATTCAAATCGGTCGGTAATTCAAATTGGCCGGTTATCCAAATTGGCCGGTATTTTTAATTGACCGTTGGCGGCAGTGTGTCCCGGATAGGTGTCCCGGCTGGGGGTGAAATGTTTCAAGTGTCCCGGCTGAAATATTTCATGGACCAACCATCCGGTTGAAATGTTTCAGTGAAACTTTTCAAGGTGTCTCGGCTAAGAGTGAAATGTTTCATGTGTCTCGGCTGAAAAATTTCGAGGTTCGATCATCCCGGTGAAATATTTCAGTGTGTCTCGGCTAAACTTGGTTCCGAAGTTGGCCGCCAGGCGGCGCCACCAGTACCAGCGGATTGCCAGCATTGCCACCAGGCGGCGCTTCGGGTCGTGGCGGGTGTCTCGGCTCACGGAGATTTCGAACACTGTTACCAGGCGGCGGCACTGGTGCTGAGCTTTTCAACGTCACAACCAGGCGGCGCCTTCAGTTCATCAAGTGTCTCGGCTGGTGGAGATCACCGGTTATCACAACCAGGCGGCACTCTGAGTTTTATGGCGAGTGTATCGGCTGGCGGTTTGCGGATTTGTCAACCAGGCGGCACCTGATCGCAGAGAAGAACTGAGATATAAGTTCAGATTTGGAAAGGGGAAAAAGATTGGTTTGGCCTTTTATTTGTTGGAGTTTCTATTTCGCACCGGTACTTGGCCTTCCTCCACTCCCCTTCCCCTTCCCACCTTCCCTTCCCAGACACTCCACCCTGGCTCTCCGCAACCTAACCCACTGCCCACAGCGATTTTCAGGGTTGCAGTAGGGGAATGGAGCAGGCATCGGGGGAGCCTTCGACGCGTCGGTCCGTCAGGCTCCGGTCCACCTGCGACGCTACCGCGCCATCGCCGAAGGACGACGGGGACAAAGTGATGACATCATCGGTTGCGCTGCCGTTGACTCGGCAGCGAAAGGGAGGCAGTGTCGCGCCATCGACTGCGACGCCCACTCGGCCGGTGGTGGTGGTGCAGCGGATGGCCCTGCTAGCCAGTGATATGGAGATTTCAGAGGAGAGCGACGAGGACGAGCTCAACTCAACCGTCGTCCAGCAGGTGGCCGAAGTCCCGCAGCAGGAGCCGACTATCGCAAGCCTCAGCAGCGAGTTGAGGGAGCTCCGGGCAACCGTCGAGACTCTCCTCGCTAAGGTTAGCGAGATGGAGACGGGCCGGGCGACGGCAAAGGATGGCGACGCGGAGCTGAAGACAAAGCTGAAGTTGTTGTCTCGTGAAAATCAGGAGCTGAAGCGAGACAACATTAGCCTTCGTGAGCGTGCGGCAGCCAGCGAAAGAGAACTTATGCTGCTCCAAAGTGGACTCCACTCGATGGGAGAGTTGGCGGTAGCTACGCAGCAGCAACAACAACATGTCGTCGACTCCAGTGCTGTTGGGCAAAGCCAGCATCCACCTGGCGACACTCCCAAACGAAAGCGGACCCGGGCAAGGCGCGGCAAGAAAAAAGAGGGCGAACCGACGGGCATGAACGAAGTCATCACGCCTGATGTCCCCGAGATCCCGGTCGAGGCCGTCTCGTCCCAGGCCATGGCTCCAGAAAAGCCAAAACCGAAGGCAAAGAAAGCAGCGGCTGTGGCAACCAAGGTGCATGCGCAACCAGCATCCTTTGCTAAAGTCGTGGCCAAGGGAGACAAGAGAGCAGCACCACAGAAAGCGGGAAAGAGCGCTGCTAAAGTGGAGAGGCCTGCGGTGATCGTCCTCGAGGCCAACGAGGGCAAGGCCTTCCTCGACACATACAAGGCAGTGCGTTCCAAGACCAATGTGGATCAGTTCGTGGCGAGGGTTTGCCGCACAGGGGAGCGGAAGCTGTCGCTGTGGCTGAAGCCGAACACGGACTGCGAGAGTGTGCTGGCCGATGTCAGCGAAGCCATCAAGGAGGATGGAGTGGCCCACCTCCTTGTCGACAAGCAGACGGCAGCGATCACAGGAATCGACATGCTGGCGACTGTCGACGACTTGATTTCGGCGATTAAGCGGCAGGCGGGGCTGACGGTTCCGGGCGAGGCAGTTCGGCTGTGGCGGCGGTACGACGGGCTGCAGAAAGCCCATATCAAGCTGCCGCGCGGGCAGTGCCAGCTTCTCGACGGTCACCGGGTCACCATAGGGAACACGAGTTGCGTCGTGCAGGCGCTCGCATCGGTCCCTGCAGGAGAGCAGCTCTGCTACCGCTGCTTTGGCAAGGGGCACCGCTCTCGCGAGTGCACCGGCCCTGACTACTCCAAGTGCTGCTTCCGGTGCGGATCGAAGCAGCACAAGGCCAAGGAGTGCAGCTCGGGCCCCAAGTGCCTTACGTGTTCCGGACAACATCAGACAGGTTCACCGGTTTGCAGCGGAAGTAGCCAGCCGTCATGTTCCCGCTAGCTACGAACACCACTGTTAGAGGGCGTGACGCTGGGTTGAAGATCCTCCAGATCAACTTGGCGCGCAGCAGGGTAGCGCAAGACCTCATGCTCCAGACCGCACGGGAGCAAAGGATCGACATTGTGCTGGCGTCGGAGATCTACCGTGTTCCACCCAATAACGGGAACTGGGCGGTGGACTCGACAGCGAAGGCAGCCGTTATTACGACCGGAGCCTTGCCCATACAGCGAGTCTGGGCAAGTAGGGTAGGACTGGTGTCGGTCCAGGTGGCGGGGGTGTCCTTCATCTCTTGCTACGCCCCACCAACACCGGGATGGACGGACGAGGACTACCAGCGGCTGCTCGACGAGATCGATATCGAGGCCAGAGCACACCCCCTCGTAGTCTTGGCGGGCGACTTCAATGCCTGGCACGTGCGATGGGGCAGCGCGAGGACGAAGCCGCGTGGTGAGGATCTCGCCGAGGTCGTCGACCAGCTTGACCTGGCGATCTTGAACCGCGGCAGTGTGCCCACGTTCGTCGGCAACGGCAGTGCTACTGAAAGTGTGGTCGACGTGTCCTTCGCCAGTCCGGCCATTGAACCCGGTAACGACTGGCGGGTGCTCGACACTTTCACCAACAGTGACCACAGATACGTGAGATTCAGCGTATCCGCGACACCAGTCAGCAGCGCTTCACCACACCAGCAGAGGCAACCGCAACAACAGCACCAGCATCGCGACCGGCAGCGACAACGCGAGCAGATTGGACCGAGATGGAAGTTGCGTCAATTCCATCCCGAAGCCTTCCAGATCGCGCTCCAGGCTTCCGGGTTTGCCGAAGCGGCTGTATCACCGGCGACTCTCACCGCTGGACTTACTAGAGCCTGCGATGAGGTGATGCAGAGGGCACCGCCAGCGCAGTTTTTGGTGAGACCGGAAATGTACTGGTGGACGCAGGAAATCGGCCTTCTCAGGGAGCAGTGCAAGTCATCTGAGGATGCGATTTTGACTGCCGGAACTGGTGCACAACGAGAGTTGGCCAGAGAACGGCACAGGAGTTGTAAGAAGGAACTCGCCCGCGCCATCAAGGCAAGCAAGGACCGTAGCTTTGATGAGATGATTGCGGAAGCTGAGGACAATGTCTTTGGCACTGCCTATAAGGTGGTAACGTCACGCCTTAAGGGTAGCCGCGTCCCCCCGGAGCGAGATCCTGCGATTCTACAGCACGTCGTGTCGGAACTCTTCCCGGATCATGGCACTTTTGAGTGGCCTGCACCGGATCGGGTCGATTGGGGGCAGACAACGCAGGAGCCAGTGAGGGAGGTGTCGGATGAGGAGCTCTTGGCGATCGCGGCGCGGATGGTGCCCACTAAGGCCCCGGGACCCGATGGCATCATCAATGCGGCACTGAGGGTCGCTGTTCGCGAGCACACGGAGACGTTCCGCCGCGTGTTCCAGGAGTGCTTCGATCAATGCACCTTTCCCGCTGACTGGAAGCGACAACGACTTGCTTTGCTACCCAAGTTCGGAAGACCTCAGGGCGATCCGTCATCCTTTCGGCCTCTTGGGATGCTCGACGGATCAGGCAAGATCTTGGAGCGGCTGATCTTGGATCGCCTAAACGAACACCTGGAAGACCCAGATCACCCTCGCCTGTCGCCGTCTCAGTATGGATTCAGAAAGGGCAGGTCTACAATTCAGGCGATTGAACGTGTTAAGGAGGCCGGCCAGCGTGCGATGGCCCACCGAATGACGGATCGGAGGGCTAACAAGTGTCTGATGGTGGTGTCATTGGATGTACGCAATGCTTTTAACACGGCGAGCTGGCGGTCCATCGCCAAAGCACTGCAAGAAAAGCACGTTCCGGCCTGCCTGCAGCGGATACTGGAAAGCTGGTTTCGGGGACGGCTACTGGTTTATGAGACGTCGGAGGGTCCGGTCACCCGGGAATTGTCGGCGGGAGTCCCACAGGGTTCCATACTTGGTCCGACGCTGTGGAACACCATGTATGACGCCGTCCTGTCCATCGACATGCCCGCCGGTGTAGAGCTCGTCGCCTTCGCTGACGACCTCGTGCTCCTGGCACCAGGACCCACGCCAGCACTGGCCGCGAGTTTGGCGGAGGAGTCTGTGAATAGGGTTGTGGCTTGGATGCGCGAACACCAGCTGGAGCTCGCCGCAGCTAAGACGGATATTGTGATGGTGTCGAAAAAGAAGAAGGATTACAAGAACATCCCAGTTAACATCAACGGCGTTCCTCTTCGTTCGGCAACCGACATCAAATATCTAGGAGTGCGCATTAAACACAATCTTAAGTGGTCAGAGCACGTCAAGCAGGTCACTCAAAAGGCTTCTCGAGTAGCGACAGCACTTGCACTGCTGATGCGACGGCACAGCGGGCCAAAGTGCAAGAAGCGTCGCCTCCTGGTTTCGGTCGTCAACAGCATCCTCCGCTACGGCGCACCGGTGTGGCACGAGGGTGTTGAAACCAGGGAGGAGCAACGACTGCTGGAAAGGGTCCAGAAGAGGGTTGTGGTCGGAGCATCCTTCGCATTCCGGACAATCTCATACGACGCTGCCGCAGTGATAGCGGGCACCATCCCAATAGCGCTGTTGGTAAAGGAGGACGCTCGCTATTATCAGCGTAGAGTGAACGCCGACCCTGGGGGTCTGTCGGCTAAAGAGATGCGGGAGCAGGAGCGTCTCGCCACATACCACCAGTGGCAGGACAGGTGGGACGAGGTTGGCAGAACGGGAGGACGGTTCGCCCGATGGACCCGGCGAGTTCTCCCTGACCCAGCTGCGTGGCACCAAAGGAAACACGGAGAGGTGAATTTCCATCTGTGTCAGGTGCTCTCCGGGCACGGATTTTTCCGTGAGTACCTGCACAATAAGGAATTCGCCTCGTCCCCTGAGTGCCCGCAGTGCCCGGACATCATCGAGTCTGCCGAGCACGTGATGTTCGAGTGCCCTCGTTTCGCTGGCGTCCGAGCCGAGTTTCTTCGCGGGCGAGGTAGCGAGCCGGAGAGCGTGAATCCCGACACCATGATGCAGTTTCTCCTCCGGGGACCCGAGGACTGGAGCTTGATTGCGGAAGCCGCGCGGCGCATCACCTCCGAACTGCAACATGAGTGGAACGAGGAGCGAGCAGCTCGAGCAGCCGCACACCAACGCGAAGCACCCGAAGCGATTGCAGAGGCCAGGCGAGCCGTGAGAGCAGCAGCCAACGATCGCCGGAATGCAGCCAGGCGGCAACAAACCGTGGAGCGACAGCTTGCTAGACT
>NW_026689752.1:15000-40000 GCF_943734765.1 Anopheles ziemanni | reverse complement strand
TGTCCTCTTCCACATAGGGCAAGCTAGAACTAACTATCTTACCCAGGACTGCCGGAGCAGCGTGGACCAGGGGAGGAACACACTTTTCATGGAAACGTAAGGCATCCATGACTGCCATAACGTAAGCCGCCGCTGTGCGCGTATACCCGTTCCCCGTAGGGAGGAGCAAGCCGCCGCTTAGAGACGAAGCATAAAGTGTCCTCATTCCACATAGGGCAAGCTGGATGAATCCATTTTACCCAGGACGGCCGAAGCGGCGTGGACCAGGGGAGAACTGAACTTTATACTTCACACCACAGTAAGTCTACGTGTCCTCTTCCACATAGGGCAAGCTAGAACTAACTATCTTACCCAGGACTGCCGAAGCAGCGTGGACCAGGGGAGGAACACACTTTTCATAGAAACGTAAGGCATCCATGACTGCCATAGTGCGTAAGCCGCCGCTGTGCGCGTAAACCCGTTCCCCGTAGGGAGGAGTCAAGCCGCCGCTTAGAGACGAAGTATGAAGTGTCCTCTTCCACATAGGGCAAGCTAGAATGAACTATCTTACCCAGGACCGCCGAAGCAGCGTGGACCAGGGGAGAACTGAACTTTATACTTCACACCACAGTATTGAGTAATGTGCCCTCTTCCACATAGGGCAAGCTGGAATGTTCCATTTTACCCAGGACGGCCGAAGCGGCGTGGACCAGTGGAGGACTACACAATCATGAGGTTTGATATCGACTTGTGTGTTTCAATAGGATACCGATGGTATGGTTTGAACCGATTTGATTTAGCCATTCTGAAGTCATCACTTGGTTGAAGCGCTGAACTAGGGAGGCATCGTTTACATATATATTGGTTTTCGCATGCTCTACTAGGTTAATGTCATGAGGTTGGCTATCGAGCATGCCCAAGTGATGACTTGATTGTGTGCTTGCTTGAATTCTTCACATTTCATACCATCGGTTAGTTGTCGAATCATTCCTCGATCATAACCTTCGTTCTTGGTTCATGTATGCTCTCTTCCACATAGGGCAAGCTAGAATTAACTATCTTACCCAGGACCGCCGAAGCAGCGTGGACCAGGGGAGAACTATACTTTGTCTTGTATGCCCTCTTCCACATAGGGCAAGCTAGAACTAACTATCTTACCCAGGACCGCCGAAGCAGCGTGGACCAGTGGAGGACTATACTTTGTTCATAACACCACAGTATTGAGTAATGTGCCCTCTTCCACATAGGGCAAGCTAGAATGAACTATCTTACCCAGGACCGCCGGAGCAGTGTGGACCAGTGGAGGACTACACAATCATGAGGTTTGATATCGACTTGTGTGTTTCAATAGGGTACCGATGGTATGTTTTGAACCGATTTGATTTAGCCATTCTGAAGTCATCACTTGGTTGAAGCGCTGAACTAGGGAGGGGCATCGTTTACATATATATTGGTTTTCGCATGCTCTACTAGGTTAATGTCATAGGGTTGGCTATCGAGCATGCCCAAGTGATGACTTGATTGTGTGCTTGCTTGAATTCTTCACATTTCATACCATCGGTTAGTTGTCGAATCATTCCTCGATCATAACCTTCGTTCTTGGTTCATGTATGCTCTCTTCCACATAGGGCAAGCTAGAATTAACTATCTTACCCAGGACCGCCGAAGCAGCGTGGACCAGGGGAGAACTATACTTTGTCTTGTATGCCCTCTTCCACATAGGGCAAGCTAGAATGAACTATCTTACCCAGGACCGCCGGAGCAGCGTGGACCAGTGGAGGACTATACTTTGTTCATTACACCACAGTATTAAGTATGGTGTCCTCTTCCACATAGGGCAAGCTAGAATTAACTATCTTACCCAGGACCGCCGAAGCAGTGTGGACCAGGGGAGGACTATACTTTATACTTCACACACTAGCCAAATTGAAGTCATCACTTGGTTGAAGCACTGAACTAGGGCGAGTCTATCGTTTACTTTGCATTGGGATAATACGCTGCATGCTCTCTTAGGTTAATGTCATGTGATTGGCTATAGAGCATGCCCAAGTGATGACTTTGTTTCAAGCTCAACAGGTAGGGTATTGAGTCCTCTTCCACATAGGGCAAGCTAGAATTAACTATCTTACCCAGGACCGCCGGAGCAGCGTGGACCAGGGGAGAACTATACTTTGTCTTGTATGCCCTCTTCCACATAGGGCAAGCTAGAACTAACTATCTTACCCAGGACTGCAAAGCAGCGTGGACCAGTGGAGGACTATACTTTGTTCATTACACCACAGTATTAAGTATGGTGTCCTCTTCCACATAGGGCAAGCTAGAACTAACTATCTTACCCAGGACCGCCGAAGCAGTGTGGACCAGGGGAGGACTATACTTTATACTTCACACACTAGCCATACTGAAGTCATCACTTGGTTGAAGCGCTGAACTACGGCGGGGTAATCGTTTACAGGTTATAATCATATAGCTGCATGCTCATTAGTAGATAATGGAATATCGTATGGCAATATGAGCATGCCCAAGTGATGACTTTGTTTCAAGCTCAACAGGTAGGGTATTGAGTCCTCTTCCACATAGGGCAAGCTAGAATGAACTATCTTACCCAGGACCGCCGGAGCAGCGTGGACCAGTGGAGGACTCTATACTTTATACTTCACACCACAGTATTGAGTACGACTTGCATAAAGCCCCTAATGAGAACCACGAGGGCTCTCTCAATGTAGAACCACGAGGGCTCTAGTACCGATTCTCTCGGTACGGCTTGGTCCGTGTTCCTTTATGCATGTACTCGCAGAAAGTCTCAACCCGGAGGTCTTGACTTTGATTGTCATAGTTGGACTACGACGGGGCATCCGACCATTGCTGATCGAACACCCCTGATTCACCATCTTTCGGGTAGGCGGTACGCGTACCTCCGGACGCGGAAGTCTCAACCCGGAGGTCTTGACTTTGATTGTCATAGTTGGACTACGACGGGGCATCCGACCATTGCTGATCGAACACCCCTGATTCATCATCTTTCGGGTAGGCGGTGCGCGCACCTCCGACGCGGAAGTCTCAACCCGGAGGTCTTGACTTTGTATTGTCATAGTTGGACTACGACGGGGTATCCGACTCATCGAATACCCCAGAAGCACACCATCTTTCGGGTAGGCGGTACGCGTACCTCCGGACGCGGAAAGTCTCAACCCGGAGGTCTTGACTTTGGTTGTCATAGTTGGACTATGACGGGGCATCCGACCATTGCTGATCGAACACCCCTGTTACACCATCTTTCGGATAGGCGGTGCGCGACACCACCGACGCGGAAAGTCTCAACCCGGAGGTCTTGACTTTGTATTGTTGGATAGTCCTCTTCCACTATAGGGCAAGCTGGAAATATTCCATTTTACCCAGAACTGCCGAGGCAGCGTGGACCAGGGGAGAACTTCACGGAATCTTCAGGCATCCATGATTGCCATAGTGCGTAAGCCGCCGCTGTGTGCGTCAACTCGTTCCCCGTGAGGAGGAGTCTAGCCGCCGCTAAAAGACGAAGCATTAAGTGTCCTCATTCCACTATAGGGCAAGCTAGAATGAACTATCTTACCCAGGACCGCCGAAGCAGCGTGGACCAGGCGAAGACTATACTTTATACTTCACACCACAGTATTGAGTACGACTTGCATAAAGCCCCTAATGAGAACCACGAGGGCTCTCTCAATGTAGAACCACGAGGGCTCTAGTACCGATTCTCTCGGTACGGCTTGGTCCGTGTTCCTTTATGCTTGTACTCGCGGAAAGTCTCAACCCGGAGGTCTTGACTTTGATTGTCATAGTTGGACTACGACGGGGCATCCGACCATTGCTGATCGAACACCCCTGATTCACCATCTTTCGGATAGGAGGTGCGCCCACCTCCGACGCGGAAGTCTCAACCCGGAGGTTCGGACTTAGAGTTTTTCCCATTTAAAAGTTTTTCTCTTAGCCATACTGAAGTCATCACTTGGTGAACGATTGAACTAGGGCGGGTTAATCGTTTATAGGTATCATGTGGTTTGCATGCTCTCTTAGGTTAAGGTCATGTGGTTGGCTATCGAGCATGCCCAAGTGATGACTTTGTTTCACGCTTGCTTGATTTCTTCAAGATTCCCTGTTATATAGTGTAATCATTCGAGAACAGGGAATCTTTGGTTTTGCTCAACAGGTATTGGATGTCAACTTGGTATCTAGATCGCATTAAGTCTCAACCCTTAGGTTCGGACTTGTATAGTGACATCTTGTTACGGTCTTGAGTCTCAACCCGCAGGTTCGGACTACTTAGTGTTTGATCGAATATAATATGGCAACTTGTGCCTAAGTCTCAACCCGCAGGTTCGGACTTCTGTTTATTTGGCCAATGTATGTATAAGGCAACTTGTGCCTAAGTCTCAACCCGCAGGTTCGGACTTGTGTATTTGTTCGAAGTCATGTATAAGGCAACGTGTGCCTAAGTCTCAACCCGCAGGTTCGGACTTGTTAGTGTTTCGTCAATTTTCATATGGCAACTTGTGCCTAAGTCTCAACCCGCAGGTTCGGACTTGTGTATTTGTTCGAAGTCATGTATAAGGCAACTTGTGCCTAAGTCTCAACCCGCAGGTTCGGACTTGTGTATTTGTTCGAAGTCATGTATAAGGCAACTTGTGCCTAAGTCTCAACCCGCAGGTTCGGACTTCATAGTGTTTCGTCAATGTTCATATGGCAACTTGTGCCTAAGTCTCAACCCGCAGGTTCGGACTTCTATAGTGTTTCGTCAATTATCATATGGCAACTTGTGCCGAAGTCTCAACCCGCAGGTTCGGACTTCTGGAAGGATCACTTGGCCACTAATGATCCTTCCGCAGGTTCACCTACGGAAACCTTGTTACGACTTTTACTTCCTCTAAATCATCAAGTTCGGTCAACTTCGATAAAGCAGACGCGGTTCACGAGGATCCAGCGAACGATCATCTCCAAAGACCTCACTAAATAATCCATCGGTAGTAGCGACGGGCGGTGTGTACAAAGGGCAGGGACGTATTCAACGCTGGCTGATGACCAGCACTTACTAGAAGTTCCGAGTTCATATGGACCATTGCAATCCATAATCCCTACTAAGTGAGTATTTGAGTGATTTCCCGTTCCTCTCGGAATAGGAGACACGCTGCTACCCACATTGTAGCACGCGTGTAGCCCAGAACATCTAAGGGCATCACGGACCTGTTATCGCTCGATCTCATTTTGCTAAACACAAATTGTCCTGCTAAGCAGCGTACCGTAAGTGCACTTGCGCACACGAACAGCGAAGGTGTCAGGTCATACTCCACCGAAAGGTCCTAACCCGTTCCAATCGGCATCGACGCATTAACGCTGACTGCGTTCTAGTTAGCATATGTGAGTCACGTTCGTTATCGGAATTAACCAGACAAATCAATCCACGAACTAAGAACGGCCATGCACCACTACCCTTAAATTTGAGAAAGAGCTATTAATCTGTCTCACCTCCATAAGTTCGGACCTGGTAAGTTTTCCCGTGTTGAGTCAAATTGAACCGCAAGCTCCATTTCATTGTGGTGCCCTTCCGTCAATTCCTTTAAGTTTCAACTTTGCAACCATACTTCCCCCGGAACCTGACTTTGGTTTCCCGGAAGCTACTGAGAGCACCTGGTTGTAGCGTCTCCCAATTGCTAGTTGGCATCGTTTACGGTTAGAACTAGGGCGGTATCTAATCGCCTTCGATCCTCTAACTTTCGTTCTTGATTAAAGAAAGCATCCTTGACAAATGCCTTCGCTTTAGTTAGTCTTACGACGGTCTACGAATTTCACCTCTCGCGCCGTAATACTAGTGTCCCCAACTACTTCTGTTAATCATTACCTCCGGTCTGAGTACAAACCAATGAAAGATTAGACCAAGGTCGTATTCCATTATTCCATGCAAGATTATTCTAGGGCGTTTGGGCACCCTGCTTTAAGCACTCTAATTTGTTCAAGGTAAACGTGAGCGGTCGAGCTCTATGTTACACTTGCACCCGTTGAAGGGCACACCATGACACAGACTTGGTGCCCTACCACACCATTGAGTCGCAACCAGATTCCGACTTGGCCCACCGACCACGGGTTGACCGGGTCGGCGGAGCCGGACTGTGTTGGACAAGTATCAACTTCGAACGTTTTAACCGCAACAATTTTAATATACGCTAGTGGAGCTGGAATTACCGCGGCTGCTGGCACCAGACTTGCCCTCCACTTGATCCTCGTAGAAGGATTTATGCTCTACTCATTCCAATTATGAAACATCATTAAAGAGTTTCATATTGTTATTTCTCGTCACTACCTCCCCGTCCCGGGATTGGGTAATTTACGCGCCTGCTGCCTTCCTTGGATGTGGTAGCCATTTCTCAGGCTCCCTCTCCGGAATCGAACCCTGATTCCCCGTTACCCGTTGCAACCATGGTAGTCCTCTATACTACCATCCATAGTTGATAGGGCAGATATTTGCGAGATCTGTCGTCGGTGCGAGACCATACGATCAGCATCATTATCCAGACTTCAACTCAATGACACGGAGAACCCGCGATTGGTTTGACTAATAAGTGCACCAGTTCCCGCGAGGGTCCTGGCATGTTGCATGTATTAGCTCTAGATTTTCCACAGTTATCCAAGTAACTAGGTTGATGATCTCGTAAATTATAGCTGTTATACTGAGCCTTATGCGGTTTCACATTAAATCTGTTTGTACTTAGACATGCATGGCTTAACCTTTGAGACGAGCGTATATTACTGGTAGGATCAACCAGAATTCCGACTTTGCGTTCGAATGTTCATTGTCCCATTGCACCCGGAGGAGCAAACACCACGTTCTATATGTTGTCAAGTCCGGTAGCACACGGGAGGCGAGCCCCCGTGCGAACCTCATTGCCCTCGTATCACACACACCCGATGCACCGGACAGGCACTTGAGCGGCATTCGACTCCGCTAAGCGCACGTGCGCCCGATTGTGCATGCGCTGACGGGGCCTTCATACCCCTACCACAGCGACCTTATGCCAAACTTCCATGAATACTTAGGTGAGCTGACAAGGGCCTTCATTTCCCTACCATCAACTAAAGGACACGCTAGGCGCGTCCGATCATTGCAACTGCGGGGCTTTCATACCCCAATCACCACAGTACGCAATTCACCAGAGTTTAATCACAACCCCCCCGGACATGGCACACTATTAACTTGCAACAAAACTTAGTGTGTGCCGGGCACATCGGTTCCACAAAATCATTCCCGATGTACCCCAATTGGGGTTGTGAACGCATCCATGGTCCTCTGACACACCCAACCAAGCGTGGATACTACATACCTCAAACACCCAGTACACTAACAGACAAATCAACATATGGTTGCTTTCCCCCAGACATTTGCCAATCACTTGGCACCCGGACGGGAACTCGCTCCTGATTGCGCCATTGCCACCCATTTGCCAAGAGCGAGTTCTGTATGTAGATTTCATTTGGAAAGACAACCGTGTACTGGATATTCTATCCGACGATTACAGATGACGAGTACGAGACTCGACTACACTCACGGATAATACATTTTGGGTCGAGATTGCTTTCGGGGTTTTCGATTGGTCTTGCGCTTGTAAACGTATAACTTTGACTTGTGGTAACCTCGGTATGTTAGTCGATCACGTGGTTGTGAACTGGGTAAGGGTGGGCAATCTGTTCACTTGCACTCTGGGTAGGAATATGGTGAGCGCTATAGGTTAAAGATCATGGTATGGTTCCATCGTGATGACTTTCGCTAGATAGTAGTATGTTTGGATAGTTATAACGTTTTTGGCCATTTGTTCATAGTGTTCGGTCCATTGAGGAATTCGATTGGTCTTTGCTTCACACACGTGGTCGATCACTTGGATGTGAACTAGGGTGAGATTAAGGTGTTCACTAGTGCTCTTCGGTTTTGGATCAGTAATGAGCACTTGATTGGTTTCGCATAATATGTATCCATAGTGATGACTCTTTCCAGCTTAAGATTTCGTTACCAGTTTCGAATCCTCCCCACGTTCGCTTTTACTTGGTTAGGTTTTCGAGTGTAGATTTGAAAGCAATCTCATGTATGTATCCCATCTGATATAAGCCACTGACAGTTCATGTCACCTCGTTCAACTCTCGCTGGGTCACAGAAGTATGTTACTGCGCCCATTATCCCTACTCGGATAGGTTCGGTTCGTTCGTTTTATACTACGGTGAGTAAACTCAATTTGTGCATCGCATAGCCATGGAAAGCAAGCTTTCGCGGGCCTCTTCGACTGTTTTGATACGAGCTGTGCCCGTGATGCTTGTCATCCCAGGATACTAGACCCCTTTGGACGACCGCATGACCATCAGAAAGTAAATTCCACGTTCGGTTTATTTGCTACTTCCACCGTTCTAGTACTATGGGGTTGGAACCCCTAACATAAAGTATCTATGTAGAACCACGAGGGCTCTCAATGTAGAACCACAAGGGCTCTAGTACCGATTCTCTCGGTACGCTTGGTCCGTGTTCCTTTATGTTTGTACTCTTGTGTGTATAAAATTCATGTTCGATTTGGGATATTTGCTACTTTCACCTGTGCGCTGTGTATAACTACGGAGAAACTCAATTTGTGCATCGCATAGCCATGGAAAGCAAGCTTTCGCGGGCCTCTTCGACTGTTTTGATACGAGACTGTGCCCGTGATGCTTGTCATCCCAGGATACTAGACCCCTTTGGACGACCGCATGACCAACAGAATGTAAATTCCAGTTCGTTTTTGGATATTTGCTACTGTCACCGTTTGAGTACTATGGGGCTTGAACCCCTAACATAAAGTCTTTGTGTAGAACCACGAGGGCTCTATAGTACCGATTCTCTCGGCACGCTTGGTCCGTGTTCCTTTATGTTCGTACTCTTGTGTGTATAATATTCATGTTCGGTTTGGGATATTTGCTACTGTCACCGTTTGAGTACTATGGGGCTTGAACCCCTAACATAAAGTCTTTGTGTAGAACCACGAGGGCTCTATAGTACCGATTCTCTCGGCACGCTTGGTCCGTGTTCCTTTATGTTCGTACTCTTGTGTGTATAATATTCATGTTCGGTTTGGGATATTTGCTACTTTCACCTGGGTCCCGTTCTTCATACAAGTCTGCCTTGCTAATGTGGTAACTTTATAGTGTAGTTCTGACATCCCAATTTTGGGACTTAGCCGATTTTTCATGAATTTCCATATGACCCATAGGGTCCCTTTCTTCATACAAGCTTGCCTAGGGCGATCGGTCAAAACTTGTCTTACTATTCGATTGGTCTTCGCAGTTTCACCCTAGGCAATTCGCCTAGGTCTGTCTTCTTGAGGAGGCCAAAACCCGAAATAAGGAGGTCTGGCCGACCCTGAAACCTCCCCTGTCTTAACTACACTAACCCGATTTTTCAGGGTCCTCAGCGCCATACAACTTTGCCTAGGTCACTTATACTCTTGACTTAGGCCATCTGACTTGGTCCGTGTTTCTTCCTAGGGTTCACCTAGGTACTTTGCCTTGCTTGATGTGGTAACTTTTTAGTGTAGTTCTGACATCCCAATTTTGGGACTTAGCCGATTTTTCATGAATTTCCATATGACCCTTAGGGTCCCTTTCTTCATACAAGCTTGCCTAGGGCGATCGGTCAAAACTTGTCTTACTATTCGATTGGTCTTCGCAGTTTCACCCTAGGCAATTCGCCTAGGTCTGTCTTCTTGAGGAGGCCAAAACCCGAAATAAGGAGGTCCAGCCGACCCTGAAACCTCCCCTGTCTTAACTACACTAACCCGATTTTTCAGGGTCCTCAGCGCCATACAACTTTGCCTAGGTCACTTGTACTCTTGACTTAGGCCATCTGACTTGGTCCGTGTTTCTTCCTAGGGTTCACCTAGGTACTTTGCCTTGCTTGATGTGGTAACTTTATAGTGTAGTTCTGACATCCCAATTTTGGGACTTAGCCGATTTTTCATGAATTTCCATATGACCCTAAGGGTCCCTTTCTTCATACAAGCTTGCCTAGGGCGATCGGTCAAAACTTGTCTTACTATTCGATTGGTCTTCGCACTTTCACCCTAGGCAGTTTGCCTAGGTCTGTCTTCTTGAGGAGGTCAAAACCCAAAATAAGGAGGTTCAGCCGACCCAAAAACCTCCCCTGTCTGAACTACACTAACCCGATTTTTCAGGGTCCTCAGCGCCATACAACTTTGCCTAGGTCACATGTACTCTTGACTTAGGCCATCTGACTTGGTCCGTGTTTCTTCTTAGGGTTCACCTAGGTACTTTGCCTTGCTTGATGTGGTAACTTTTTAGTGTAGTTCAGACATCCCAATTTTGGGACTTAGCCGATTTTTCATGGATTTTCCATATGACCCATAGGGTCCCTTTCTTCATACAAGCTTGCCTAGGGCGATCGGTCAAAACTTGTCTTACTATTCGATTGGTCTTCGCACTTTCACCCTAGGCAGTTTGCCTAGGTGTAGCTTCTTGAGGAGGTCAAAACCCAAAATAAGGAGGTTCAGCCGACCCAAAAACCTCCCCTGTCTGAACTACACTAACCCGATTTTTCAGGGTCCTCAGCGCCATACAACTTTGCCTAGGTCACTTGTACTCTTGACTTAGGCCATCTGACTTGGTCCGTGTTTCTTCTTAGGGTTCACCTAGGTACTTTGCCTTGCTTGATGTGGTAACTTTTTAGTGTAGTTCAGACATCCCAATTTTGGGACTTAGCCGATTTTTCATGTATTTCCATATGACCCATAGGGTCCCTTTCTTCATACAAGCTTGCCTAGGGCGATCGGTCAAAACTTGTCTTACTATTCGATTGGTCTTCGCACTTTCACCCTAGGCAGTTTGCCTAGGTGTAGCTTCTTGAGGAGGTCAAAACCCAAAATAAGGAGGTTCAGCCGACCCAAAAACCTCCCCTGTCTAAACTACACTAACCAGATTTTTCAGGGTCCTCACCGTCATACAACTTTGCCTAGGTCACTTGTTCTCTTGACTTAGGCCATCTGACTTGGTCCGTGTTTCTTGCTTGGGTTCACCTAGGTACTTTGCCTTGCTTGATGTGGTAACTTTTTAGTGTAGTTCAGACATCCCAATTTTGGGACTTAGCCGATTTTTCATGTATTTCCATATGACCCATAGGGTCCCTTTCTTCATACAAGCTTGCCTAGGGCGATCGGTCAAAACTTGTCTTACTATTCGATTGGTCTTCGCACTTTCACCCTAGGCAGTTTGCCTAGGTGTAGCTTCTTGAGGAGGTCAAAACCCAAAATAAGGAGGTTCAGCCGACCCAAAAACCTCCCCTGTCTAAACTACACTAACCAGATTTTTCAGGGTCCTCACCGTCATACAACTTTGCCTAGGTCACTTGCACTCTTGACTTAGGCCATCTGACTTGGTCCGTGTTTCTTGCTAGGGTTCACCTAGGTAGTTTGCCTTGCTTGGTGTGGTAACATTTGAGTGTAGTTCTGACATCATCATTTTGGGACTTAGCCGATTTTTCGTAAAATACCATATGACCCATATGGGTCCTTTGCTTCATATAAGTTTGCCTTGCTTGGTGTGGTAACTTTTTAGTGTAGTTCTGACATCCCCATTTTGGGACTTAGCCGATTTTTCGTAAAATACCATATGACCCATCAGGGTCCTTGCCTTCATATAAGTTTGCCTTGCTTGGTGTGGTAACATTTGAGTGTAGTTCTGACATCCCCATTTTGGGACTTAGCCGATTTTTCGATCAATACCATATGACCCATCAGGGTCCTTTGCTTCATATAAGTTTGCCTTGCTTGGTGTGGTAACACATGAGTGTAGTTCTGACATCCCCATTTTGGGACTTAGCCGATTTTTCGTAAAATACCATATGACCCATCAGGGTCCTTTCCTTCATATAAGTTTGCCTTGCTTGATGTGGTAACATTTGAGTGTAGTTCAGACATCCCCATTTTGGGACTTAGCCGATTTTTCGATCCATACCATATGACCCATCAGGGTCCTTGCCTTCATATAAGTTTGCCTTGCTTGGTGTGGTAACATTTTAGTGTAGTTCTGACATCACCATTTTGGGACTTAGCCGATTTTTCGTAAAATACCATATGACCCATCAGGGTCCTTGCCTTCATATAAGTTTGCCTTGCTTGGTGTGGTAACATTTTAGTGTAGTTCTGACATCACCATTTTGGGACTTAGCCGATTTTTCGTAAAATACCATATGACCCATCAGGGTCCTTTGCTTCATATAAGTTTGCCTTGCTTGGTGTGGTAACTTGTTAGTGTAGTTCTGACATCATCATTTTGGGACTTAGCCGATTTTTCGTAAAATACCATATGACCCATCAGGGTCCTTTGCTTCATATAAGTTTGCCTTGCTTGGTATGGTAACATTTGAGTGTAGTTCTGACATCATCATTTTGGGACTTAGCCGATTTTTCGTAAAATACCATATGACCCATATGGGTCCTTTGCTTCATATAAGTTTGCCTTGCTTGGTGTGGTAACTTTTTAGTGTAGTTCTGACATCCCCATTTTGGGACTTAGCCGATTTTTCGTAAAATACCATATGACCCATCAGGGTCCTTGCCTTCATATAAGTTTGCCTTGCTTGGTGTGGTAACATTTGAGTGTAGTTCTGACATCCCCATTTTGGGACTTAGCCGATTTTTCGATCAATACCATATGACCCATCAGGGTCCTTTGCTTCATATAAGTTTGCCTTGCTTGGTGTGGTAACATTTGAGTGTAGTTCTGACATCATCATTTTGGGACTTTGCCGATTTTTCGTAAAATACCATATGACCCATCAGGGTCCTTGCCTTCATATAAGTTTGCCTTGCTTGGTGTGGTAACACATGAGTGTAGTTCTGACATCCCCATTTTGGGACTTAGCCGATTTTTCGTAAAATACCATATGACCCATCAGGGTCCTTTCCTTCATATAAGTTTGCCTTGCTTGATGTGGTAACATTTGAGTGTAGTTCAGACATCCCCATTTTGGGACTTAGCCGATTTTTCGATCCATACCATATGACCCATCAGGGTCCTTGCCTTCATATAAGTTTGCCTTGCTTGGTGTGGTAACATTTTAGTGTAGTTCTGACATCACCATTTTGGGACTTAGCCGATTTTTCGTAAAATACCATATGACCCATCAGGGTCCTTGCCTTCATATAAGTTTGCCTTGCTTGGTGTGGTAACATTTTAGTGTAGTTCTGACATCACCATTTTGGGACTTAGCCGATTTTTCGTAAAATACCATATGACCCATCAGGGTCCTTTGCTTCATATAAGTTTGCCTTGCTTGGTGTGGTAACACATGAGTGTAGTTCTGACATCCCCATTTTGGGACTTAGCCGATTTTTCGACCAATACCATATGACCCATCAGGGTCCTTTGCTTCATATAAGTTTGCCTTGCTTGGTGTGGTAACATTTGAGTGTAGTTCTGACATCCCCATTTTGGGACTTAGCCGATTTTTCGATCCATCCTATATGACCCATCAGGGTCCTTTTTCTTCATATAAGTTTCCCAAGACTTAGTGCTTTTTACCTTTGGACACCAATATCACCCTTACGGGTTTCTTTGATCTTCTCACTTTGTATTGACCAAATGTAGGTCTTGCCATGCCAAACATATAATTGTTCTACACCAAGTCTCTATCTCGTACCGCCAGCTCGGTACATTCGATCAACCTGCCCTTAAGGCACCCGGGACTTAGCCATTTTTTCACATTTTTCATGATTTTGAGGCAACTTTTCTCGACTTTGTCACCTTATATCACCAAGATCCTTTCCCTTTAGCGCTTCACTCTGTTCGTATGATATTTAGCGCTGACTATCACCTTTCTATCGCTGACCTCAACTTCTTATTCGGTGCCATAGAGCCAGAGATATTTGGTGTATGCTGTTATAAGGGAAGTTTGTCACTTTTTCAAAGGCCCACTTTGGGACGCCCATATCTCACCTTCACGTATCTTCGATCTTCTTGTCGTCTATGGACGAAACTTAGGTCTTGTATTGGCCAACTTATAAATGTTCTACGGCCAAGCCGTATCTCTTACCGCCAGCCCGGTATTCATGGACTTAGTCGGATTTTCGCCTCTCGTGGTAACAATTTCTGACTTTGACTCACAATAACACCCGAACGGTCACATGCTAGCGCTTTGCTTGGTAGGAATTATAGTTAGCGCTACCTTTTCTCTTTCCATCGATACCTTGTTCGTTCCATTCCATGCCATACAGCCGAAGTTATGATGTTTCCCGTTTTCCATATCATGTGGAGCTTATGCTCTGGGAAAACCATCTAACACCTGTACCACCCTTTTGGGTACCACCGATCTCGTCACTATGTTCGGGCCAAATATAGGTTATAACATGCCCAACATATAATTGTTCTACACCAAGTCTCTATCTCTTACCGCCTGCTCGGTATTTTACTCGTAAGTCCAAATTTCACAACTTGTACTTTTTGGCCCAATGTACTCGAGTTTCAATTTTGGTAACATTTTTCGACTTTGACACTTAATAACTTCCAAATCATGCTAGTTAGCGCTTTGCTTTCTTCTAGTCGTATCTAGCGCTGGGTGTTACCTTTCCAAAACATATCCTAGCTTAACAATCCATGCCATACAGCCGGAGCTATACGGTGCACAAGTCAAATCCATTTTAGCCATGTTTCATTTTTGCCAATTTTTGACCACTCGTATCACCCTTCCAGAGTGGTCCGATCTTCTCGCTGTCTATGGACGACTTTTAGGTCTCGTAGAGGCAAACTTATAAGTATTCTACGTCAACCCGCTATCTCTTACCGCCTGCTCGGTATTCTTGGTCTTGTGTGATTTTTGGCCATTTTGGTATTATTTTTCCACTTTGTCGCTTAATAACTCAGTTTTGCTCAACACTTAGCGCTTCGGTTGTTTGGGATTATAGTTAGCGCTCGGTTCGACCTTTCCAACACTGATCTTAGCTTGTCGATCCGTTCCATACAGCCTGAGTTATTCGCGATACCGTGTTTCAACCCATTTCTCAAGTATCGTTTTGGTCCAACTTTGAACCAGCCATATCACCCTGATGGGTACCTCCGATCTTCTCGCTTTATATTGGCCAAAGTTAGGTCTTGTGGTAACGTACTTATGATTGTTCTACGCCGTGTTCGTAGCTCTTATCGTTCGCCCGCTATTTTCGATCATAAGGTGAATTTTCGCCTCTAAACCACCATTTTTCACCTTTGCCCTCTAATATGACCGACTTGCTCAACACCTAGCGCTTCGCTTGGTAGGACACATAGCTAGCGCTCGTCAAGACCTTTCCAACGCATATCCAAGCTTTCCGATCCGAGCCATACAGCCTGAGCTATAGGCGATACCGTTTTTCCCATTTTCTTGGTCACATGCACTTTAGGGTACCCCTTTTTGCCTTTGACCCCTAATACCTCCTCCGGGTCACTAGTAGGCGCTCAGCTTGGTAGGATACATAGCTAGAGCAGGCCTTCACCTTTCCAAAACTGCCGAAAGTGTACCGATCCGACATCTAGAACCAAAGTTATGGTCATTCCCATCATGCTCTACTTTCATGGTCAACCTCCACCAAGCACACCTAGGTTGGACCAACTTTCACCAACTCATCTCGAACCCCAAATTTGCTTCGACCTACTAGGTTTCCCTAGTAAAGTGGTCAAAACATCCATTACAACACGACTGGTCTTTCTGGTGGTCGACCTAGGCGACTTTGTTCGACGACCACCACCCCATGGAACTAAAAGACGTCCCTTGATACGGACCACCGATACATTTTCCGGCCTGTCTAAACTACACTCATCGAAATTTTTTTGGGTCCCCACCGTCATACAAGTTTGCCTAGGTCAAGTTTTTCTTCCGGATCGGCCGCGGACCTCACTTTTCATTATCTAGGGAGGCCATAGGGCCCCAAAAGGGGTTTTTTAAAATTTTCGACACTTTCGACTTTGGTCGGATTTTTTCCGATTTTGGTCCGACCTAGGGACTTGGTGGTCCAAGGAGCCTCGGGACCAAACTTTTTTCTCAGGGGTCCCTACCTCCATACAACTTTGCCTAGGTAAATTTTTTGTTCCAAATCGACCGCGGATTTCACTTTTCAATATCTGGGGCTCGTGTAGAGTCCGAATATGAGGTTTTCTCATTTTTCGACATTTTCGACTTTTTTCGACTTTTTTCGGGTTTTTCGACCTAGGGGTCCGCCGAACAAATTTTGGGTCAAAAATTTTTATTGAACTAGTCGAAAGTACGCAAAAAGATAAGACTTTTTGCCGAAGACACCATGCCCCGGAACCGACTCCTTCCCCTTCAAAATAGGGGACAAACGTGATTTTTGAAACTTTTCCTTAGGGAGCCCAAGACTTAGAAAATTTTCAAATTCTCGATTTTTCGATTGCGAGCTAGCGCTTTGCGGTCTTCGGCAATGTTGTAGATCTCGACGAGATAAAACTTTTTGGTCAAGGGACATTTTGCCCTCCGACCCCTCCTTCCCCCCGCAAATCGCCCCCCAAAGTGCAATTTTTGCATTTTCACCTCTTTGCATGCACTGTTCGGCCCAAATGGCCACTTTCTATGGGTCTGAGCGCTTTGCGGTCTTCGGCAAACTTTTAGAGCGTACCAAGCCCTAATTATAATTGTTCTACACCAACTTCGTACCTCTTCATCCCTGGCCGCTATTCGCGTACCAAGGTAATTTTTGTTCATTTTATCAACATTTTTCATCTTTGACTGTTTATATCGGCCTTGCCATGAACCGATAGCGCTTCGCTGTGTTCTAACGTAAGTTAGTACTACTCAATACCTTTCCAAATCATGTCTTAGATTGTCATTTGCTTGCTTACAGCCGGAGCTATGAGCGATACCGTAAAAAGTACCGAAACTTGGAAAAATCCTTGGATCGCCCATATCCCCCCTTTGGGGACCAGATATCGAAAAAAGTTCTTTTTCAAAAAGTTGCGCCTTAACGTGTTCTAGTTATGCCTAGAACATTTCACTTCGCTAGCTGGCCTGCAACTTAGCCGTAATTGGGATTTTAGGGTGTTCATGGAGGGCCCATTTCCTGCGACTTGGTATCTTTTGGGCCCTATGTTTCTCTAATATCTCCACAAGTTTTCCAGATAGCTTTCTCATACTTTCAGGGTGCCTAGAGCACCTCAAGACCTTTCCAACGCTATGCCGTTTGCCTCGCTCCGACATCTACAGCCGAAGTTATTCGAGGTACACGGTACCTTACCCTGTTTTCTCAGTACTTGGTCGAAAATTTCGATCAGCCATATGACCGACTTGGACAACCCTGAGCGGGTTGGCCCCATATAACTAAACTTTTGTCTCTTGTAGGCAAACTTATAAATGTTCTACGTCAACTCGCTATCTCGTACCGCCTTGACGGTATACTTGGTCCAAGGGCCATTTCCAGCGACTTGGTCGCAATTTCGCTCTAAGTTTCGCTAATACCTTCGTCCGTGGACATGGTGATTTTTTGTTCGTATTTTTCCTTGATAGTCCCACTCAAGACTATTCCATACCAGAGCCAAGCGTCCCGCTAAGTGCCATACAGCCTGAGCAGTAATTCATAAAAGGTACCTCTACCAGTTTTTGCCATACTTGGGTACAAACTTTGTATCGCCCATATCTCCACTTTGGAGGCCAGCCAGCACCTTTGCCCCATATACTTTTTTCTTGGTCATACCATGCACTAAATATAATTGTTCTACGCCAACTTGCTATCTCTTCTCTAACTTGCCGTTTTACTTGGTCCAAATCCCATTTCATTCGTTTTCGGACCCGTTTTGCTATATGTTTCACTAATAGCTTCGTCCATGGACATGCTGATTTTCTATTTGTATTTTTCCTAGATAGTCCCACTCAAGACAATTCTAAATCACACCGGAACTTGTCGCTCGGTGGCAAACTGACCGAGTTATAATTCATGAAAGGTACCTCAACTTGGTACACCACGTGGTCGGCCCAAACCATAAACCGACCAAACGACCGACTTGGAGCACCTCGACCGGGTTGCCCCCATATAATGAAAGTTGCGTCTCTACACGCCCAACTTATGAATATTCTACGCCAAGTCGCTATCTCTTACCGGTAAGCCGGTATTCACCTTCCAAGGGTGATTTTGGTCAAGTGCCATTTCCTGCGACTTGGTCCCCGAATTGGACCATCATCACCTAATATCTCCGTGGTCTTTCAACTCAGCCTCATGAAACTTTCAGGGTAGATAGGTCTCCCCAAGACCTTTCCAACGGTGAGCCGTTTGCCTCGCTCGGCCATCTACAGCCGAAGTTATTAATGGTACTTGGTACCTTACCCTGTTTTTGCCATACTTGTTCGTACTTGGGTACAAACTTTGGATCGCCCATATCTCCACTTTGGAGGCCAGCCAGCACCTTGGCCCCATATACTTTTTTGTTGGTCATGCCATGCACCAAATATAATTGTTCTACGCCAACTTGCTATCTCTTCTCCAACTTGCCGTTATTCTTGGTCCAATTCCCATTTCATTCGTTTTTGGACCCATTTTGCTATATGTTTCACTAATAGCTTCGGCCATGGACAAGCTGATTTTCGATTGGTATTTTTCCTTGATAGTCCCACTCAAGACCATTCCAAAACACACCGCAGCTTGTCGCTCGGTGGCAAACTGACCGAGTTATAATTCATGAAAGGTACCTCAACTTGGTACACCACGTGGTCGGCCCAAACCATAAACCGACCAAACGACCGACTTGGAGCACCCTGACCGGGTTGGCCCCATATAATAAAAGTTGCATCTCTACACGCCCAACTTATGAATATTCTACGCCAAGTCGCTATCTCTTACCGGTAAGCCGGTATTCACCTTCCAAGGGTGATTTTGGTCAAGTGCCATTTCCTGCGACTTGGTCCCCGAATTGGACCATCATCACCTACTATCTCCGTGGTATTTCAACTCAGCCTCATGAAACTTTCAGGGTAGATAGGTCTCCCCAAGACCTTTCCAACGGTGAGCCGTTTGCCTCGCTCGGCCATCTACAGCCGAAGTTATTAATGGTACTTGGTACCTTACCCTGTTTTTTCCATACTTGTTCGTACTTGGGTACAAACTTTGGATCGCCCATATCTCCACTTTGGAGGCCAGCCAGCACCTTGGCCCCATATACTTTTTTGTTGGTGATACCATGCACCAAATATAATTGTTCTACGCAAGCTTGCTATCTCTTCTCCAACTTGCGGTTATTTTTGACTCAAGTCCCATTTCGATAGTTTTTGGTACCAATTTGCTCTATGTTTCGCTAATAGCTTCGCCCAAGGACTTTGTGATTTTTTGTTCGCATTTTTCCTAAATAGTCCCACTCAAGACTATTCCAAATCACACCTTAGCTTGTCGCTCAGTGCCATACAGCCAGAGTTTTAATTCATGAAAGGTACATCACCTTGGTACACCACGTGGTCGGTCCAAACCATCAACCAACCATATGACCGACTTCGAGTCGAGCTAGCGGCTTGGCCCCATATAATCAAATGCGTGTCTTGGTAAGGGCTACTGACGGTCAGAACAATGTAGCTCGCTAGCTCGTGCGCAAACTTGTGTTTTGGTCGAATATTGGGTGTTCGTGTACCACTTCGGGTAACACGGACTTTGGTGCAACTTCACCACTTGTGCACCTAATAAATTCTCGGTCGTTCAAGTCTATGCCTTCATATTATCAGGGTAGTTAGGTCTCATTGAGACCTTTCCAACGCTATGTCGTTTGTCTTGCTCGGCCATCCACAGCCCGAGTTATTCGAGGTACACCGTACCTTACCCTGTTTTTTCCTCATTTGGGTGCAAACCTTAGAACACCCATATGGCCCACTTGGAGACTAGCTGGCACTTTGGCCCCATATAATAATAAGTGCGCCTTGATTAGGGCTACTGACGGTCGGAACATTTCAACTCGCTAGCTCGGGCCCACACTTGTGTTTTTCTCGAATATATGGTTCAAGTGTGCCACTTTGGGCACTTATGGACATTTTGTCCCCACACAACTTTCTTGCCTTGGTAGATAGGGTCTTGTGTTCTCGGGCAAAAAGATGCACCAAGATATGGTCTAACTTTCGTTCTTTTACCGCAAAGCGCTATCTCCAACACCCGAGGAGATAGAAAGTGATTATGTTCGGTACATCGGTCTTCCATGGCCTACTATGGTAAGCCCCTGCAGGTATGCAACCGAAGGTGCTTGGTACATATATTTGGTGCAATATCGGTGCAAAGTAGGTGTTTCCTTGATCGGGCTATAACTTTCTTGGTTGATGTTGGATTGCTTTGCGGTCTTCGGGGGATAGTTAGGGAACATGTTGGCCAACATTTTCTTATTCCTCAGCCTGGCCGTACCTCTTACCGTCTAGGCGGTATTCATGCTCTAAGTTGGAACTTGTGTTCCATCGGGCAACTTTTCTGACTTTGACGCTTAATAACTTCCGTTCATATGCAGTCTAAGCTCTGCAACTCTCAGGAAAGCTAGTACTACTCATTTCCTTTCCATATCAGTCTTTGGCTTGTCGATCCGATGTCTACAGCCTTAGTTATTCACGTTCCCTGTGAAGGTAGGTTTTTGCCCATTTTACAGTTCATGTGGTAACATTCCCGGACTTTGCCGGCTTTCTCTTCATGTGGTAACTTGCTTGCTCATGTGGTAACTTGATAGTGTATTTCCGACAGACCCAATCTCGGACTTAGCCGATTTTTCTCTTCATATTATATGAATCCATCACTAGGCCATCTTGCTTGCTTGTGTGGTAACTTGAAAGTGTATGTCTGACAGACCCAATCTTGGACTTAGCCGATTTTTCTCTTCATATCATATGGATCCATCACTAGGCCATCTTGCTTGCTTGCGTGGTAACTTGGAAGTGTATTTCTGACAGACCCAATCTGGGACTTAGCCGATTTTTCTCTTCATATTATATGAATCCATCACTAGGCCATCTTGCTTGCTTGTGTGGTAACTTGAAAGTGTATGTCTGACAGACCCAATCTTGGACTTAGCCAATTTTTCTCTTCATGTCATATGGATCCTTCACTAGGCCATCTTGCTTGCTTGTGTGGTAACTTGGAAGTGTATTTCTGACAGACCCAATCTGGGACTTAGCCGATTTTTCTCTTCATATTATATGGATCCATCACTAGGCCATCTTGCTTGCTTGTGTGGTAACTTGGAAGTGTATTTCTGACAGACCCAATCTGGGACTTAGCCGATTTTTCTCTTCATATCATATGGATCCATCACTAGGCCATCTTGCTTGCTTGCGTGGTAACTTGGAAGTGTATTTCTGACAGACCCAATCTGGGACTTAGCCGATTTTTCTCTTCATATTATATGGATCCATCCTTAGGCCATCTTGCTTGCTTGTGTGGTAACTTTGAAGTGTATTTCTGACAGACCCAATCTGGGACTTAGCCGATTTTTCTCTTCATATCATATGGATCCATCACTAGGCCATCTTGCTTGCTTGCGTGGTAACTTGGAAGTGTATTTCTGACAGACCCAATCTGGGACTTAGCCGATTTTTCTCTTCATATTATATGGATCCATCCTTAGGCCATCTTGCTTGCTTGTGTGGTAACTTTGAAGTGTATTTCTGACAGACCCAATCTGGGACTTAGCCGATTTTTCTCTTCATATTATATGGATCCATCACTAGGCCATCTTGCTTGCTTGTGTGGTAACTTGATAGTGTATGTCTGACAGACCCAATCTCGGACTTAGCCGATTTTTCTCTTCATATCATATGGATCCATCACTAGGCCATCTTGCTTGCTTGTGTGGTAACTTGGAAGTGTATTTCTGACAGACCCAATCTGGGACTTAGCCGATTTTTCTCCTCATATCATATGGATCCATCACTAGGCCATCTTGCTTGCTTGTGTGGTAACTTGGAAGTGTATTTCTGACAGACCCAATCTCGGACTTAGCCGATTTTTCTCTTCATATTATATGGATCCTGGACTTAGCCGATTTTTCTCTTCATATCATATGGATCCATCACTAGGCCATCTTGCTTGCTTGTGTGGTAACTTGGAAGTGTATTTCTGACAGACCCAATCTGGGACTTAGCCGATTTTTCTCTTCATATCATATGGATCCATCAATACGCCATCTTGCTTGCTTGTGTGGTAACTTGATAGTGTATGTCTGACAGACCCAATCTGGGACTTAGCCGATTTTTCTCTTCATATCATATGGATCCATCACTAGGCCATCTTGCTTGCTTGTGTGGTAACTTGGAAGTGTATTTCTGACAGACCCAATCTGGGACTTAGCCGATTTTTCTCTTCATATTATATGGATCCTGGACTTAGCCGATTTTTCTCTTCATATCATATGGATCCATCACTAGGCCATCTTGCTTGCTTGTGTGGTAACTTGGAAGTGTATTTCTGACAGACCCAATCTGGGACTTAGCCGATTTTTCTCTTCATATCATATGGATCCATCACTAGGCCATCTTGCTTGCTTGTGTGGTAACTTGGAAGTGTATTTCTGACAGACCCAATCTGGGACTTAGCCGATTTTTCTCTTCATATTATATGGATCCTGGACTTAGCCGATTTTTCTCTTCATATCATATGGATCCATCACTAGGCCATCTTGCTTGCTTGTGTGGTAACTTGGAAGTGTATTTCTGACAGACCCAATCTGGGACTTAGCCGATTTTTCTCTTCATATTATATGGATCCTGGACTTAGCCGATTTTTCTCTTCATATCATATGGATCCATCATTAGGCCATCTTGCTTGCTTGTGTGGTAACTTGATAGTGTATTTCCGACAGACCCAATCTCGGACTTAGCCGATTTTTCTCTTCATATTATATGGTTCCATCACTAGGCCATCTTGCTTGCTTGTGTGGTATCTTGAAAGTGTATGTCTGACAGACCCAATCTCGGACTTAGCCGATTTTTCTCTTCATATAATATGGATCCTGGACTTAGCCTGTTATTAGGTTATTATATATGGATCCTGGACTTAGCCGATTATTAGGTTATTATATATGGATCCTGGACTTAGCCGATTTTTCTCTTCATATAATATGGATCCGGGACTTAGCCGATTATTAGGTTATTATATATGGATCCTGGACTTAGCCGATATTTCTCTTCATATAATATGGATCCGGGACTTAGCCAATTTTTCTCTTCATATAATATGGATCCGGGACTTAGCCGATTTTTCTCTTCATATAATATGGATCCGGGACTTAGCCAATTTTTCTCTTCATGTGGTAACGTATGCCAATCGCTCACAAGTCATGGGATAAGGGTACTTGTGTTCTTCCATCTTCTAAGTCCCGCACGGGGACATCGTGATCGCCCCAAGTCCGGAATAGCGCCAAGTCAAGCCCCACGGTGGCCGTGCAGGACCTGTTAGCGGCGGCCCCACTGACAGCACTAATCCGGACTTAGAAATTATATCTTTCTAATCGAACACCACACACGCAACACCACCATACCACCATCTCCTTGCAAGTACCTAAGTACCCGCAACTCCATGGTGAAGGCAATGTCACTCCATCACCAACCTCTTTGCATTGCAAGCACTTGCGTACCTACAACACTCCGAAGAAGGCAACGGCGCGCGATGCTCGACTCCACACACCACACCACACCACACCACCGATGGCCAGCCAGCCAGCCAGCCCAGCTAAGGGCTAACCCACCAACCAACCACCAATGGCCTAGGCCAGCCGGATCCCACCTTCAAGTCCAAGCACAGCCAAGTGCAAGTACCGCCAAGTGTTCACCAACCAACCATCACACCAGGTCAGCCGGCCAGTACCCACCTTCAAGTGCCATTACCCTCGGGTGCAAGCCCAATCAAGTGTTAACCAACCAACCCGGCCAAGGCAGCCAACAGGCCGGCACCCTACAGCACCGACCCGCCATCACCACCTCAACCGTTGACCATGCAAGTGGCCTCGGACAACAGGTGACACCCGAAGTACATCCGAAGAACGTATATCAAGTGTTTGCTCACCAAGTCCTCAACCAACCCCAAGTACCCGGAGGTACCCAGAGTGTTGGATCCGCCAACCCGTCCCGGCACTCCAAGTCCTTGCGAACCCAAAGTGTTTGCCCGGTAGGGCCATTGTATCACAACGCTTGCGACCATGCAAGTGGCCTCGAACAAGGTGACAGGGGTATCTTCACCAAGTTCTCAACCAACCCCAAGTACCCGGAGGTACCCAGAGTGTTGGGTCCGCCAACCACTACCAGCACTCCAAGTCCTCGCGAACATAAAGTGTTTGCCCGGTAGGGCCATTAGACCACAACGCTTGCTAACCATGCAAGTGGTCTCGGACAACAGGTGACACCCGAAGTACATCCGGAGAGTGTATATCAAGTGTTTGTTCACCAAGTCCTCAACCAACCCCAAGTACCCGGAGGTACCCAGAGTGTTGGGTCCGCCAACCACTACCAGCACTCTAAGTCCTCGCGAACTCAAAGTGTTTGCCCGGTAGGGCCATTAGACCACAACGCTTGCTAACCATGCAAGTGGTCTCGGACAACAGGCGATACCCGAAGTACATCCGAAGAGTGTATATCAAGTGTTTGTTCACCAAGTCCTCAACCAACCCCAAGTACCCGGAGGTACCCAGAGTGTTGGATCCGCAAACCCGTCCCGGCACTCCAAGTCCTTGCGAACCCAAAGTGTTTGCCCGGTAGGGCCATTAGACCACAACGCTTGCTAACCATGCAAGTGGCCTCGGACAACAGGTGACACCCGAAGTACATCCGAAGAGTGTATATCAAGTGTTTGTTCACCAAGTCCTCAACCAACCCCAAGTACCCGGAGGTACCCAGAGTGTTGGATCCGCCAACCCGTCCCGGCACTCCAAGTCCTTGCGAACCCAAAGTGTTTGCCCGGTAGGGCCATTGAATCACAACGCTTGCTAACCATGCAAGTGGTCTCGGACAACAGGTGACACCCGAAGTACATCCGGAGAGTGTATA
>NW_026689752.1:0-10000 GCF_943734765.1 Anopheles ziemanni | reverse complement strand
CATCCTAACATATGTTTTTCTTAGAATTTAAGAAAAATCGACTAAGTCCGAGATGCCTTTAACTAGGGATGCTGTATTAAGATGGGAGATGAAGAAGATCAAGATTCATCTCCATGCAGCATCATATTCATCTCGCAGCAT
Source organism: Anopheles ziemanni (assembly GCF_943734765.1). Classification (NCBI taxonomy): domain Eukaryota; kingdom Metazoa; phylum Arthropoda; class Insecta; order Diptera; family Culicidae; genus Anopheles; species Anopheles ziemanni. The sequence goes on along the minus strand of NW_026689752.1, from coordinate 9,859 downwards.
CCTTACATATGTTTTTCTTAGAATTTATGAAAAATCGACTAAGTCCGAGATGCCTTTAAGTAGGGATGCTGTTTTAGGATGGGAGATGTAGAAGATCAAGATTTATCTCCATGATGCATCCCATTCATCTCGCAGCATCCTAACATATGAATTTCTTAGAACTTATGAAAAATCGACTAAGTCCGAGATGCCTTTAAGTAGGGATGCTGTATTAAGATGGGAGATGTAGGAGATTAAGATGCATCTCCATGCAGCATCCCATTCATCTCCCAGCATCCTAACATATGAATTTCTATGAATTTATGAAAAAATCGACTAAGTCCGAGATGCCTTTAAGTAGGGATGCTGTATTGAGATGAGAGATGTAGGAGATCAAGATTCATCTCCATGCAGCATCCCATTCATCTCGCAGCATCCTTACATATGAATTTCTATGAATTTATGAAAAATCGACTAAGTCCGAGATGGCTTTAAGTAGGGATGCTGTATTGAGATGAGAGATGTAGGAGATCAAGATTCATCTCCATGCAGCATCTCATTCATCTCCCAGCATCCTAACATATGAATTTCTTAGAATTTATGAAAAATCGACTAAGTCCGAGATGCATTTAAGTAGGGATGCTGTATTAAGATGGGAGATGGAGTAGATCAAGATTCATCTCCATGCAGCATCCCATTCATCTCGCAGCATCCTAACATATGAATTTCTATGAATTTATGAAAAATCGACTAAGTCCGAGATGGCTTTAAGTAGGGATGCTGTATTGAGATGAGAGATGTAGGAGATCAAGATTCATCTCCATGCAGCATCTCATTCATCTCCCAGCATCCTAACATATGAATTTCTTAGAATTTATGAAAAATCGACTAAGTCCGAGATGCCTTTAAGTAGGGATGCTGTATTAAGATGGGAGATGAAGAAGATCAAGATTCATCTCCATGCAGCATCCCATTCATCTTGCAGCATCCTAACATATGAATTTCTATGAATTTATGAAAAATCGACTAAGTCCGAGATGGCTTTAAGTAGGGATGCTGTATTGAGATGAGAGATGTAGGAGATCAAGATTCATCTCCATGCAGCATCCCATTCATCTCCCAGCATCCTAACATATGAATTTCTTAGAATTTATGAAAAATCGACTAAGTCCGAGATGCCTTTAAGTAGGGATGCTGTATTAAGATGGGAGATGAAGAAGATCAAGATTCATCTCCATGCAGCATCCCATTCATCTCGCAGCATCCTAACATATGTTTTTCTTAGAATTTATGAAAAATCGACTAAGTCCGAGATGCCTTTAAGTAGGGATGCTGTATTAAGATGGGAGATGAAGAAGATCAAGATTCATCTCCCATGCAGCATCCCATTCATCTCGCAGCATCCTAACATATGAATTTCTTAGAATATATGAAAAATCGACTAAGTCCGAGATGCCTTTAAGTAGGGATGCTGTATTGAGTTGGGAGATGAAGAAGATTTAGATTCATCTCCATGCAGCATCCCATTCATCTCTTAGCATCCAAACATATGTTTTTCTTAGAATTTATGAAAAATCGACTCAGTCCGAGATGCTCTTAAGTAGGGATGCTGTATTAAGATGGGAGATGAAGAAGATCAAGATTAATCTCCATGCAGCATCTCATTCATCTCGCAGCATCCTAACATATGTTTTTCTTAGAATTTATGAAAAATCGACTAAGTCCGAGATGCCTTTAAGTAGGGATGCTGTATTAAGATGGGAGATGTAGAAGATCAAGATTCATCTCCATGCAGCATCCCATTCATCTCGCAGCATCCTAACATATGTTTTTCTTAGAATTTATGAAAAATCGACTAAGTCCGAGATGCCCTTAAGTAGGGATGCTGTATTAAGATGGGAGATGAAGAAGATCAAGATACATCTCCATGCAGCATCCCATTCATCTCGCAGCATCCTAACATATGAATTTCTTAGAATTTATGAATAATCGACTAAGTCCGAGATGCCTTTAAGAAGGGATGCTGTATTGAGACGGGAGATGAAGAAGATCAAGATTCATCTCCATGCAGCATCCCATTCATCTCGCAGCATCCTAACATATGAATTTCTTAGAAAATATGAAAAATCGACTAAGTCCGAGATGCCTTTAAGTAGGGATGCTGTATTGAGTTGGGAGATGAAGAAGATCAAGATTCATCTCCATGCAGCATCCCATTCATCTCTTAGCATCCAAACATATGTTTTTCTTAGAATTTATGAAAAATCGACTCAGTCCGAGATGCTCTTAAGTAGGGATGCTGTATTAAGATGGGAGATGAAGAAGATCAAGATTAATCTCCATGCAGCATCTCATTCATCTCGCAGCATCCTAACATATGTTTTTCTTAGAATTTATGAAAAATCGACTAAGTCCGAGATGCCTTTAAGTAGGGATGCTGTATTAAGATGGGAGATGTAGAAGATCAAGATTCATCTCCATGCAGCATCCCATTCATCTCGCAGCATCCTAACATATGTTTTTCTTAGAATTTATGAAAAATCGACTAAGTCCGAGATGCCCTTAAGTAGGGATGCTGTATTAAGATGGGAGATGGAGAAGATCAAGATTCATCTTCATGCAGCATCTCATTCATCTCGCAGCATCCTAACATATGTTTTTCTTAGAATTTATGAAAAATCGACTAAGTCCGAGATGCCTTTAAGAAGGGATGCTGTATTAAGATGGGAGATGAAGAAGATCAAGATTCAACTCCATGCAGCATCCCATTCATCTCGCAGCATCCTAACATATGTTTTTCTTAGAATTTATGAAAAATCGACTAAGTCCGAGATGCCCTTAAGTAAGAATGCTGTATTGAGATGGGAGATGAAGAAGATCAAGATTCATCTCCATGCAGCATCCCATTCATCTCGCAGCATCCTAACATATGTTTTTCTTAGAATTTATGAAAAATCGACTAAGTCCGAGATGCCTTTAAGTAGGGATGCTGTATCAAGATGGGAGATGAAGAAGATCAAGATTCATCTCCATGCAGCATCCCATTCATCTCTTCGCATCCAAACATATGTTTTTCTTAGAATTTATGAAAAATCGACTAAGTCCGAGATGCCTTTAAGAAGGGATGCTGTATTGAGATGGGAGATGTAGAAGATCAAGATTCATCTCCATGCAGCATCCTATTCATCTCGCAGCATCCTAACATATGTTTTTCTTAGAATTTATGAAAAATCGACTAAGTCCAAGATGCCTTTAAGTAGGGATGCTGTATTAAGATGGGAGATGAAGAAGATCAAGATTCATCTCCATGCAGCATCCCATTCATCTCGCAGCATCCTAACATATGTATTTCTATGAATTTATGAAAAATCGACTAAGTCCGAGATGCCTTTAAGAAGGGATGCTGTATTGAGATGGGAGATGTAGAAGATCAAGATTTATCTCCATGCAGCATCCTATTCATCTCGCAGCATCCTTACATATGAATTTCTTAGAATTTATGAAAAATCGACTAAGTCCGAGATGCCTTTAATTAGGGATGCTGTATTAAGATGGGAGATGAAGAAGATCAAGATTCATCTCCATGCAGCATCCAATTCATCTCGCAGCATCCTAACATATGTTTTTCTTAGAATTTATGAAAAATCGACTAAGTCTGAGATGCCTTTAAGTAGGGATGCTGTATTGAGATGGCAGATGTAGAAGATCAAGATTCATCTCCATGCAGCATCTAATTCATCTCCTAGCATCCTAACATATGAATTTCTTAGAATTTATGAAAAATCGACTAGGTCCGAGATGCCTTTAAGTAGGGATGCTGTATTAAGATGGGAGATGAAGAAGATCAAGATTCATCTCCATGCAGCATCCCATTCATCTCGCAGCATCCTAACATATGAATTTCTATGAATTTATGAAAAATCGACTAAGTCCGAGATGCCTTTAAGTAGGGATGCTGTATTGAGATGGGAGATGTAGGAGATCAAGATTCATCTCCATGCAGCATCCCGTTCATCTCCCAGCATCCTAACATATGAATTTCTTAGAATTTATGAAAAATCGACTAAGTCCGAGATGCCTTTAAGTAGGGATGCTGTATTAAGATGGGAGATGGAGAAGATCTAGATTTATCTCCATCCAGCATCCCATTCATCTCGCAGCATCCTAACATATGTTTTTCTTAGAATTTATGAAAAATCGACTAAGTCCGAGATGCCTTTAAGTAGGGATGCTGTATTAAGATGGGAGATGAAGAAGATCAAGATTCATCTCAATGCAGCATCCCATTCAACTCGCAGCATCCTAACATATGTTTTTCTTAGAATTTATGAAAAATCGACTAAGTCCGAGATGCCTTTAAGTAGGGATGCTGTATTAAGACGGGAGATGAAGAAGATCAAGATTCATCTCCATGCAGCATCCCATTCATCTCGCAGCATCCAAACATATGTTTTTCTTAGAATTTATTAAAAATCGACTAAGTCCGAGATGCCTTTAAGTAGGGATGCTGTAATAAGATGGGAGATGAATAAGATCAATATTCATCTCCATGCAGCATCTCATTCATCTCGCAGCATCCTAACATATGTTTTACTTAGAAGTTATGGAAAATCGACTAAGTCCGAGATGCCTTTACGTAGGGATGCTGTATTAAGATGGGAGATGTAGAAGATCAAGATTCATCTCCATGCAGCATCCCATTCATCTCGCAGCATCCTAACATATGAATTTCTTAGAATTTATGAAAAATCGACTAAGTCTGAGATCCCTTCAAGTAGGGATGCTGTATTAAGACGGGAGATGAAGAAGATCAAGATTCATCTCCATGCAGCATCCCATTCATCTCGCAGCATCCAAACATATGTTTTTCTTAGAATTTATTAAAAATCGACTAAGTCCGAGATGCCTTTAAGTAGGGATGCTGTATTAAGATGGGAGATGAAGAAGATCGAGATTCATCTCCATGCAGCATCCCATTCATCTCGCAGCATCCTAACATATGAATTTCTTAGAATTTATGAAAAATCGACTAAGTCCGAGATGCCTTTAAGTAGGGATGCTGTATTAAGATGGGAGATGAAGAAGATCAAGATTCATCTCCATGCAGCATCCCGTTCATCTCCCAGCATCCTAACATATGAATTTCTTAGAATTTATGAAAAATCGACTAAGTCCGAGATGCCTTTAAGTAGGGATGCTGTATTAAGATGGGAGATGAGGAAAATCAAGACTCATCTCCATGCAGCATCCCATTCATCTCGCAGCATCCTAACATATGTTTTTCTTAGAATTTATGAAAAATCGACTAAGTCCGAGATGCCTTTAAGTAGGGATGCTGTATTAAGATGGGAGATGAAGAAGATCAAGATTCATCTCCATGCAGCATCATATTCATCTCGCAGCATCCTTACATATGTTTTTCTTAGAATTTATGAAAAATCGACTAAGTCCGAGATGCCTTTAAGTAGGGATGCTGTTTTAGGATGGGAGATGTAGAAGATCAAGATTTATCTCCATGAAGCATCCCATTCATCTCGCAGCATCCTAACATATGTTTTTCTTAGAATTTAAGAAAAATCGACTAAGTCCGAGATGCCTTTAACTAGGGATGCTGTATTAAGATGGGAGATGAAGAAGATCAAGATTCATCTCCATGCAGCATCCCATTCATCTCGCAGCATCCTTACATATGAATTTCTAAGAATTTATGAAAAATCGACTTAGTCCGAGATGCCTTTAAGTAGGGATGCTGTATTAAGATGGGAGATGGAGAAGATCAAGATTCATCTCCATGCAGCATCCCATTCATCTCGCAGCATCCTAACATATGTTTTTCTTAGAATTTATGAAAAATCGACTAAGTCCGAGATGCCTTTAACTAGGGATGCTGTATTAAGATGGGAGATGAAGAAGATCAAGATTCATCTCCATGCAGCATCCCATTCATCTCGCAGCATCCTAACATATGAATTTCTTAGAATTTATGAAAAATCGACTAAGTCCGAGATGCTCTTAAGTAGGGATGCTGTATTAAGATGCGAGATGAAGAAGATCAAGATTCATCTCCATGCAGCATCATATTCATCTCGCAGCATCCTTACATATGTTTTTCTTAGAATTTATGAAAAATCGACTAAGTCCGAGATGCCTTTAAGTAGGGATGCTGTATTAGGATGGGAGATGTAGAAGATCAAGATTTATCTCCATTAAGCATCCCATACATCTCGCAGCATCCTAACATATGTTTTTCTTAGAATTTATGAAAAATCGACTAAGTCCGAGATGCCTTTAACTAGGGATGCTGTATTAAGATGGGAGATGAAGAAGATCAAGATTCATCTCCATGCAGCATCCCATTCATCTCGCAGCATCCTAACATATGAATTTCTTAGAATTTATGAAAAATTGACTAAGTCCGAGATGCTCTTAAGAAGGGATGCTGTATAAAGATGCGAGATGAAGAAGATCAAGATTCATCTCCATGCAGCATCATATTCATCTCGCAGCATCCTTACATATGTTTTTCTTAGAATTTATGAAAAATCGACTAAGTCCGAGATGCCTTTAAGTAGGGATGCTGTTTTAGGATGGGAGATGTAGAAGATCAAGATTTATCTCCATGAAGCATCCCATTCATCTCGCAGCATCCTAACATATGTTTTTCTTAGAATTTAAGAAAAATCGACTAAGTCCGAGATGCCTTTAACTAGGGATGCTGTATTAAGATGGGAGATGAAGAAGATCAAGATTCATCTCCATGCAGCATCCCATTCATCTCGCAGCATCCTAACATATGTTTTTCTTAGAATTTATGAAAAATCGACTAAGTCCGAGATGCCCTTAAGTAGGGATGCTGTATTAAGATGGGAGATGAAGAAGATCAAGATACATCTCCATGCAGCATCCCATTCATCTCGCAGCATCCTAACATATGAATTTCTTAGAATTTATGAATAATCGACTAAGTCCGAGATGCCTTTAAGAAGGGATGCTGTATTGAGACGGGAGATGAAGAAGATCAAGATTCATCTCCATGCAGCATCCCATTCATCTCGCAGCATCCTAACATATGAATTTCTTAGAAAATATGAAAAATCGACTAAGTCCGAGATGCCTTTAAGTAGGGATGCTGTATTGAGTTGGGAGATGAAGAAGATCAAGATTCATCTCCATGCAGCATCCCATTCATCTCTTAGCATCCAAACATATGTTTTTCTTAGAATTTATGAAAAATCGACTCAGTCCGAGATGCTCTTAAGTAGGGATGCTGTATTAAGATGGGAGATGAAGAAGATCAAGATTCATCTCCATGCAGCATCTCATTCATCTCGCAGCATCCTAACATATGTTTTTCTTAGAATTTATGAAAAATCGACTAAGTCCGAGATGCCTTTAAGTAGGGATGCTGTATTAAGATGGGAGATGTAGAAGATCAAGATTCATCTCCATGCAGCATCCCATTCATCTCGCAGCATCCTAACATATGTTTTTCTTAGAATTTATGAAAAATCGACTAAGTCCGAGATGCCCTTAAGTAGGGATGCTGTATTAAGATGGGAGATGGAGAAGATCAAGATTCATCTTCATGCAGCATCTCATTCATCTCGCAGCATCCTAACATATGTTTTTCTTAGAATTTATGAAAAATCGACTAAGTCCGAGATGCCTTTAAGAAGGGATGCTGTATTAAGATGGGAGATGAAGAAGATCAAGATTCAACTCCATGCAGCATCCCATTCATCTCGCAGCATCCTAACATATGTTTTTCTTAGAATTTATGAAAAATCGACTAAGTCCGAGATGCCCTTAAGTAAGAATGCTGTATTGAGATGGGAGATGAAGAAGATCAAGATTCATCTCCATGCAGCATCCCATTCATCTCGCAGCATCCTAACATATGTTTTTCTTAGAATTTATGAAAAATCGACTAAGTCCGAGATGCCTTTAAGTAGGGATGCTGTATCAAGATGGGAGATGAAGAAGATCAAGATTCATCTCCATGCAGCATCCCATTCATCTCTTCGCATCCAAACATATGTTTTTCTTAGAATTTATGAAAAATCGACTAAGTCCGAGATGCCTTTAAGAAGGGATGCTGTATTGAGATGGGAGATGTAGAAGATCAAGATTCATCTCCATGCAGCATCCTATTCATCTCGCAGCATCCTAACATATGTTTTTCTTAGAATTTATGAAAAATCGACTAAGTCCAAGATGCCTTTAAGTAGGGATGCTGTATTAAGATGGGAGATGAAGAAGATCAAGATTCATCTCCATGCAGCATCCCATTCATCTCGCAGCATCCTAACATATGTATTTCTATGAATTTATGAAAAATCGACTAAGTCCGAGATGCCTTTAAGAAGGGATGCTGTATTGAGATGGGAGATGTAGAAGATCAAGATTTATCTCCATGCAGCATCCTATTCATCTCGCAGCATCCTTACATATGAATTTCTTAGAATTTATGAAAAATCGACTAAGTCCGAGATGCCTTTAATTAGGGATGCTGTATTAAGATGGGAGATGAAGAAGATCAAGATTCATCTCCATGCAGCATCCAATTCATCTCGCAGCATCCTAACATATGTTTTTCTTAGAATTTATGAAAAATCGACTAAGTCTGAGATGCCTTTAAGTAGGGATGCTGTATTGAGATGGCAGATGTAGAAGATCAAGATTCATCTCCATGCAGCATCTAATTCATCTCCTAGCATCCTAACATATGAATTTCTTAGAATTTATGAAAAATCGACTAGGTCCGAGATGCCTTTAAGTAGGGATGCTGTATTAAGATGGGAGATGAAGAAGATCAAGATTCATCTCCATGCAGCATCCCATTCATCTCGCAGCATCCTAACATATGAATTTCTATGAATTTATGAAAAATCGACTAAGTCCGAGATGCCTTTAAGTAGGGATGCTGTATTGAGATGGGAGATGTAGGAGATCAAGATTCATCTCCATGCAGCATCCCGTTCATCTCCCAGCATCCTAACATATGAATTTCTTAGAATTTATGAAAAATCGACTAAGTCCGAGATGCCTTTAAGTAGGGATGCTGTATTAAGATGGGAGATGGAGAAGATCTAGATTTATCTCCATCCAGCATCCCATTCATCTCGCAGCATCCTAACATATGTTTTTCTTAGAATTTATGAAAAATCGACTAAGTCCGAGATGCCTTTAAGTAGGGATGCTGTATTAAGATGGGAGATGAAGAAGATCAAGATTCATCTTAATGCAGCATCCCATTCAACTCGCAGCATCCTAACATATGTTTTTCTTAGAATTTATGAAAAATCGACTAAGTCCGAGATGCCTTTAAGTAGGGATGCTGTATTAAGACGGGAGATGAAGAAGATCAAGATTCATCTCCATGCAGCATCCCATTCATCTCGCAGCATCCAAACATATGTTTTTCTTAGAATTTATTAAAAATCGACTAAGTCCGAGATGCCTTTAAGTAGGGATGCTGTAATAAGATGGGAGATGAATAAGATCAATATTCATCTCCATGCAGCATCTCATTCATCTCGCAGCATCCTAACATATGTTTTACTTAGAAGTTATGGAAAATCGACTAAGTCCGAGATGCCTTTACGTAGGGATGCTGTATTAAGATGGGAGATGTAGAAGATCAAGATTCATCTCCATGCAGCATCCCATTCATCTCGCAGCATCCTAACATATGAATTTCTTAGAATTTATGAAAAATCGACTAAGTCTGAGATCCCTTCAAGTAGGGATGCTGTATTAAGACGGGAGATGAAGAAGATCAAGATTCATCTCCATGCAGCATCCCATTCATCTCGCAGCATCCAAACATATGTTTTTCTTAGAATTTATTAAAAATCGACTAAGTCCGAGATGCCTTTAA
>NW_026689751.1:35000-41289 GCF_943734765.1 Anopheles ziemanni | reverse complement strand
GGACGGGGAGGTAGTGACGAGAAATAACAATATGAAACTCTTTAATGATGTTTCATAATTGGAATGAGTAGAGCATAAATCCTTCTACGAGGATCAAGTGGAGGGCAAGTCTGGTGCCAGCAGCCGCGGTAATTCCAGCTCCACTAGCGTATATTAAAATTGTTGCGGTTAAAACGTTCGAAGTTGATACTTGTCCAACACAGTCCGGCTCCGCCGACCCGGTCAACCCGTGGTCGGTGGGCCAAGTCGGAATCTGGTTGCGACTCAATGGTGTGGTAGGGCACCAAGTCTGTGTCATGGTGTGCCCTTCAACGGGTGCAAGTGTAACATAGAGCTCGACCGCTCACGTTTACCTTGAACAAATTAGAGTGCTTAAAGCAGGGTGCCCAAACGCCCTAGAATAATCTTGCATGGAATAATGGAATACGACCTTGGTCTAATCTTTCATTGGTTTGTACTCAGACCGGAGGTAATGATTAACAGAAGTAGTTGGGGACACTAGTATTACGGCGCGAGAGGTGAAATTCGTAGACCGTCGTAAGACTAACTAAAGCGAAGGCATTTGTCAAGGATGCTTTCTTTAATCAAGAACGAAAGTTAGAGGATCGAAGGCGATTAGATACCGCCCTAGTTCTAACCGTAAACGATGCCAACTAGCAATTGGGAGACGCTACAACCAGGTGCTCTCAGTAGCTTCCGGGAAACCAAAGTCAGGTTCCGGGGGAAGTATGGTTGCAAAGTTGAAACTTAAAGGAATTGACGGAAGGGCACCACAATGAAATGGAGCTTGCGGTTCAATTTGACTCAACACGGGAAAACTTACCAGGTCCGAACTTATGGAGGTGAGACAGATTAATAGCTCTTTCTCAAATTTAAGGGTAGTGGTGCATGGCCGTTCTTAGTTCGTGGATTGATTTGTCTGGTTAATTCCGATAACGAACGTGACTCACATATGCTAACTAGAACGCAGTCAGCGTTAATGCGTCGATGCCGATTGGAACGGGTTAGGACCTTTCGGTGGAGTATGACCTGACACCTTCGCTGTTCGTGTGCGCAAGTGCACTTACGGTACGCTGCTTAGCAGGACAATTTGTGTTTAGCAAAATGAGATCGAGCGATAACAGGTCCGTGATGCCCTTAGATGTTCTGGGCTACACGCGTGCTACAATGTGGGTAGCAGCGTGTCTCCTATTCCGAGAGGAACGGGAAATCACTCAAATACTCACTTAGTAGGGATTATGGATTGCAATGGTCCATATGAACTCGGAACTTCTAGTAAGTGCTGGTCATCAGCCAGCGTTGAATACGTCCCTGCCCTTTGTACACACCGCCCGTCGCTACTACCGATGGATTATTTAGTGAGGTCTTTGGAGATGATCGTTCGCTGGATCCTCGTGAACCGCGTCTGCTTTATCGAAGTTGACCGAACTTGATGATTTAGAGGAAGTAAAAGTCGTAACAAGGTTTCCGTAGGTGAACCTGCGGAAGGATCATTAGTGGCCAAGTGATCCTTCCAGAAGTCCGAACCTGCGGGTTGAGACTTCGGCACAAGTTGCCATATGATAATTGACGAAACACTATAGAAGTCCGAACCTGCGGGTTGAGACTCAGGCACAAGTTGCCATATGAAAGTTGACGAAACACTAACAAGTCCGAACCTGCGGGTTGAGACTTAGGCACACGTTGCCTTATACATGACTTCGAACAAATACACAAGTCCGAACCTGCGGGTTGAGACTTAGGCACAAGTTGCCTTATACATGACTTCGAACAAATACACAAGTCCGAACCTGCGGGTTGAGACTTAGGCACAAGTTGCCATATGAAAGTTGACGAAACACTAACAAGTCCGAACCTGCGGGTTGAGACTTAGGCACACGTTGCCTTATACATGACTTCGAACAAATACACAAGTCCGAACCTGCGGGTTGAGACTTAGGCACAAGTTGCCTTATACATACATTGGCCAAATAAACAGAAGTCCGAACCTGCGGGTTGAGACTTAGGCACAAGTTGCCATATTATATTCGATCAAACACTAAGTAGTCCGAACCTGCGGGTTGAGACTCAAGACCGTAACAAGATGTCACTATACAAGTCCGAACCTAAGGGTTGAGACTTAATGCGATCTAGATACCAAGTTGACATCCAATACCTGTTGAGCAAAACCAAAGATTCCCTGTTCTCGAATGATTACACTATATAACAGGGAATCATGAAGAAATCAAGCAAGCGTGAAACAAAGTCATCACTTGGGCATGCTCGATAGCCAACCACATGACCTTAACCTAAGAGAGCATGCAAACCACATGATACCTATAAACGATTAACCCGCCCTAGTTCAATCGTTCACCAAGTGATGACTTCAGTATGGCTAAGAGAAAAACTTTTAAATGGGAAAAACTCTAAGTCCGAACCTCCGGGTTGAGACTTCCGCGTCGGAGGTGGGCGCACCTCCTATCCGAAAGATGATGAATCAGGGGTGTTCGGTCAGCAATGGTCGGATGCCCCGTCGTAGTCCAACTATGACAATCAAAGTCAAGACCTCCGGGTTGAGACTTTCCGCGAGTACAAGCATAAAGGAACACGGACCAAGCCGTACCGAGAGAATCGGTACTAGAGCCCTCGTGGTTCTACATTGAGAGAGCCCTCGTGGTTCTCATTAGGGGCTTTATGCAAGTCGTACTCAATACTGTGGTGTGAAGTATAAAGTATAGTCTTCGCCTGGTCCACGCTGCTTCGGCGGTCCTGGGTAAGATAGTTCATTCTAGCTTGCCCTATAGTGGAATGAGGACACTTAATGCTTCGTCTTTTAGCGGCGGCTAGACTCCTCCTCACGGGGAACGAGTTGACGCACACAGCGGCGGCTTACGCACTATGGCAATCATGGATGCCTGAAGATTCCGTGAAGTTCTCCCCTGGTCCACGCTGCCTCGGCAGTCCTGGGTAAAATGGAATATTTCCAGCTTGCCCTATAGTGGAAGAGGACTATCCAACAATACAAAGTCAAGACCTCCGGGTTGAGACTTTCCGCGTCGGTGGTGTCGCGCACCGCCTATCCGAAAGATGGTGTAACAGGGGTGTTCGATCAGCAATGGTCGGATGCCCCGTCATAGTCCAACTATGACAACCAAAGTCAAGACCTCCGGGTTGAGACTTTCCGCGTCCGGAGGTACGCGTACCGCCTACCCGAAAGATGGTGTGCTTCTGGGGTATTCGATGAGTCGGATACCCCGTCGTAGTCCAACTATGACAATACAAAGTCAAGACCTCCGGGTTGAGACTTCCGCGTCGGAGGTGCGCGCACCGCCTACCCGAAAGATGATGAATCAGGGGTGTTCGATCAGCAATGGTCGGATGCCCCGTCGTAGTCCAACTATGACAATCAAAGTCAAGACCTCCGGGTTGAGACTTCCGCGTCCGGAGGTACGCGTACCGCCTACCCGAAAGATGGTGAATCAGGGGTGTTCGATCAGCAATGGTCGGATGCCCCGTCGTAGTCCAACTATGACAATCAAAGTCAAGACCTCCGGGTTGAGACTTTCTAAGAGTACAAGCATAAAGGAACACGGACCAAGCCGTACCGAGAGAATCGGTACTAGAGCCCTCGTGGTTCTACATTGAGAGAGCCCTCGTGGTTCTCATTAGGGGCTTTATGCAAGTCGTACTCAATACTGTGGTGTGAAGTATAAAGTATAGAGTCCTCCACTGGTCCACGCTGCTCCGGCGGTCCTGGGTAAGATAGTTCATTCTAGCTTGCCCTATGTGGAAGAGGACTCAATACCCTACCTGTTGAGCTTGAAACAAAGTCATCACTTGGGCATGCTCATATTGCCATACAATATTCCATTATCTACTAATGAGCATGCAGCTATATGATTATAACCTGTAAACGATTACCCCGCCGTAGTTCAGCGCTTCAACCAAGTGATGACTTCAGTATGGCTAGTGTGTGAAGTATAAAGTATAGTCCTCCCCTGGTCCACACTGCTTCGGCGGTCCTGGGTAAGATAGTTAGTTCTAGCTTGCCCTATGTGGAAGAGGACACCATACTTAATACTGTGGTGTAATGAACAAAGTATAGTCCTCCACTGGTCCACGCTGCTTTGCAGTCCTGGGTAAGATAGTTAATTCTAGCTTGCCCTATGTGGAAGAGGGCATACAAGACAAAGTATAGTTCTCCCCTGGTCCACGCTGCTCCGGCGGTCCTGGGTAAGATAGTTAATTCTAGCTTGCCCTATGTGGAAGAGGACATAATACTCTACCTGTTGAGCTTTAAACAAAGTCATCACTTGGGCATGCTCTATAGCCAACCACATGACATTAACCTAAGAGAGCATGCAGCGTATTATCCCAATGCAAAGTAAACGATAGACTCGCCCTAGTTCAGTGCTTCAACCAAGTGATGACTTCAATATGGCTAGTGTGTGAAGTATAAAGTATAGTCCTCCCCTGGTCCACACTGCTTCGGCGGTCCTGGGTAAGATAGTTAGTTCTAGCTTGCCCTATGTGGAAGAGGACACCATACTTAATACTGTGGTGTAATGAACAAAGTATAGTCCTCCACTGGTCCACGCTGCTTCGGCGGTCCTGGGTAAGATAGTTAATTCTAGCTTGCCCTATGTGGAAGAGGGCATACAAGACAAAGTATAGTTCTCCCCTGGTCCACGCTGCTTCGGCGGTCCTGGGTAAGATAGTTAATTCTAGCTTGCCCTATGTGGAAGAGAGCATACATGAACCAAGAACGAAGGTTATGATCGAGGAATGATTCGACAACTAACCGATGGTATGAAATGTGAAGAATTCAAGCAAGCACACAATCAAGTCATCACTTGGGCATGCTCGATAGCCAACCTCATGACATTAACCTAGTAGAGCATGCGAAAACCAATATATATGTAAACGATGCCTCCCTAGTTCAGCGCTTCAACCAAGTGATGACTTCAGAATGGCTAAATCAAATCGGTTCAAACCATACCATCGGTATCCTATTGAAACACACAAGTCGATATCAAACCTCATGATTGTGTAGTCCTCCACTGGTCCACGCCGCTTCGGCCGTCCTGGGTAAAATGGAACATTCCAGCTTGCCCTATGTGGAAGAGGGCACATTACTCAATACTGTGGTGTGAAGTATAAAGTTCAGTTCTCCCCTGGTCCACGCTGCTTCGGCGGTCCTGGGTAAGATAGTTCATTCTAGCTTGCCCTATGTGGAAGAGGACACTTCATACTTCGTCTCTAAGCGGCGGCTTGACTCCTCCCTACGGGGAACGGGTTTACGCGCACAGCGGCGGCTTACGCACTATGGCAGTCATGGATGCCTTACGTTTCTATGAAAAGTGTGTTCCTCCCCTGGTCCACGCTGCTTCGGCAGTCCTGGGTAAGATAGTTAGTTCTAGCTTGCCCTATGTGGAAGAGGACACGTAGACTTACTGTGGTGTGAAGTATAAAGTTCAGTTCTCCCCTGGTCCACGCCGCTTCGGCCGTCCTGGGTAAAATGGATTCATCCAGCTTGCCCTATGTGGAATGAGGACACTTTATGCTTCGTCTCTAAGCGGCGGCTTGCTCCTCCCTACGGGGAACGGGTATACGCGCACAGCGGCGGCTTACGTTATGGCAGTCATGGATGCCTTACGTTTCCATGAAAAGTGTGTTCCTCCCCTGGTCCACGCTGCTTCGGCAGTCCTGGGTAAGATAGTTAGTTCTAGCTTGCCCTATGTGGAAGAGGACACGTAGACTTACTGTGGTGTGAAGTATAAGGTTCAGTTCTCCCCTGGTCCACGCCGCTTCGGCCGTCCTGGGTAAAATGGATTAATCCAGCTTGCCCTATGTGGAATGAGGACACTTTATGCTTCGTCTCTAAGCGGCGGCTTGCTCCTCCCTACGGGGAACGGGTTTACGCGCACAGCGGCGGCTTACGCAAGTTAGTCACCCTCGGCAGTGGATCACTCGGCTCATGGATCGATGAAGACCGCAGCTAACTGCGCGTCGTAATGTGAACTGCAGGACACATGAACATTGATAAGTTGAACGCATATTGCACGTCGTGGGAACCTACCATGATGTACAGATGACTGAGCGCTTATATTTGAGAAATGTATCGCATACATTTAACTACGCCGTGACACCCGTCACGAGACGTGCACCATGATGTTAACTAGGGTCGCGACGACCCGCTAGCATTAAAGAACCCGTGGTTTACAATATACTGGCATTGGAATTCGAAGTATTTAGAGCGTCCGTGTTCCCGCGTGAGGCGGAAGTACGAGGAGAAGGCGTGCTTGTGGTG
>NW_026689751.1:5000-30000 GCF_943734765.1 Anopheles ziemanni | reverse complement strand
TGGGGTTGGTTGAGGACTTGGTGAACAAACACTTGATATACACTCTCCGGATGTACTTCGGGTGTCACCTGTTGTCCGAGACCACTTGCATGGTTAGCAAGCGTTGTGATTCAATGGCCCTACCGGGCAAACACTTTGGGTTCGCAAGGACTTGGAGTGCCGGGACGGGTTGGCGGATCCAACACTCTGGGTACCTCCGGGTACTTGGGGTTGGTTGAGGACTTGGTGAACAAACACTTGTTGTACACTCTCCGGATGTACTTCGGGTGTCACCTGTTGTCCGAGGCCACTTGCATGGTAGCAAGCGTTGTGATACAATGGCCCTACCGGGCAAACACTTTGGGTTCGCAAGGACTTGGAGTGCCGGGACGGGTTTGCGGATCCAACACTCTGGGTACCTCCGGGTACTTGGGGTTGGTTGAGGACTTGGTGAACAAACACTTGATATACACTCTTCGGATGTACTTCGGGTGTCACCTGTTGTCCGAGGCCACTTGCATGGTAGCAAGCGTTGTGATACAATGGCCCTACCGGGCAAACACTTTGGGTTCGCAAGGACTTGGAGTGCCGGGACGGGTTTGCGGATCCAACACTCTGGGTACCTCCGGGTACTTGGGGTTGGTTGAGGACTTGGTGAACAAACACTTGATATACACTCTTCGGATGTACTTCGGGTATCGCCTGTTGTCCGAGACCACTTGCATGGTTAGCAAGCGTTGTGGTCTAATGGCCCTACCGGGCAAACACTTTGGGTTCGCGAGGACTTAGAGTGCTGGTAGTGGTTGGCGGACCCAACACTCTGGGTACCTCCGGGTACTTGGGGTTGGTTGAGGACTTGGTGAACAAACACTTGTTGTACACTCTCCGGATGTACTTCGGGTGTCACCTGTTGTCCGAGACCACTTGCATGGTTAGCAAGCGTTGTGGTCTAATGGCCCTACCGGGCAAACACTTTATGTTCGCGAGGACTTGGAGTGCTGGTAGTGGTTGGCGGACCCAACACTCTGGGTACCTCCGGGTACTTGGGGTTGGTTGAGAACTTGGTGAAGATACCCCTGTCACCTTGGTCGAGGCCACTTGCATGGTCGCAAGCGTTGTGATACAATGGCCCTACCGGGCAAACACTTTGGGTTCGCAAGGACTTGGAGTGCCGGGACGGGTTGGCGGATCCAACACTCTGGGTACCTCCGGGTACTTGGGGTTGGTTGAGGACTTGGTGAGCAAACACTTGATATACGTTCTTCGGATGTACTTCGGGTGTCACCTGTTGTCCGAGGCCACTTGCATGGTCAACGGTTGAGGTGGTGATGGCGGGTCGGTGCTGTAGGGTGCCGGCCTGTTGGCTGCCTTGGCCGGGTTGGTTGGTTAACACTTGATTGGGCTTGCACCCGAGGGTAATGGCACTTGAAGGTGGGTACTGGCCGGCTGACCTGGTGTGATGGTTGGTTGGTGAACACTTGGCGGTACTTGCACTTGGCTGTGCTTGGACTTGAAGGTGGGATCCGGCTGGCCTAGGCCATTGGTGGTTGGTTGGTGGGTTAGCCCTTAGCTGGGCTGGCTGGCTGGCTGGCCATCGGTGGTGTGGTGTGGTGAGGTGTGTGGAGTCGAGCATCGCGCGCCGTTGCCTTCTTCGGAGTGTTGTAGGTACGCAAGTGCTTGCAATGCAAAGAGGTTGGTGATGGAGTGACATTGCCTTCACCATGGAGTTGCGGGTACTTAGGTACTTGCAAGGAGATGGTGGTATGGTGGTGTTGCGTGTGTGGTGTTCGATTAGAAAGATATAATTTCTAAGTCCGGATTAGTGCTGTCAGTGGGGCCGCCGCTAACAGGTCCTGCACGGCCACCGTGGGGCTTGACTTGGCGCTATTCCGGACTTGGGGCGATCACGATGTCCCCGTGCGGGACTTAGAAGATGGAAGAACACAAGTACCCTTATCCCATGACTTGTGAGCGATTGGCATACGTTACCACATGAAGAGAAAAATTGGCTAAGTCCCGGATCCATATTATATGAAGAGAAAAATTGGCTAAGTCCCGGATCCATATTATATGAAGAGAAATATCGGCTAAGTCCAGGATCCATATATAATAACCTAATAATCGGCTAAGTCCCGGATCCATATTATATGAAGAGAAAAATCGGCTAAGTCCAGGATCCATATATAATAACCTAATAATCGGCTAAGTCCAGGATCCATATATAATAACCTAATAACAGGCTAAGTCCAGGATCCATATTATATGAAGAGAAAAATCGGCTAAGTCCGAGATTGGGTCTGTCAGACATACACTTTCAAGATACCACACAAGCAAGCAAGATGGCCTAGTGATGGAACCATATAATATGAAGAGAAAAATCGGCTAAGTCCGAGATTGGGTCTGTCGGAAATACACTATCAAGTTACCACACAAGCAAGCAAGATGGCCTAATGATGGATCCATATGATATGAAGAGAAAAATCGGCTAAGTCCAGGATCCATATAATATGAAGAGAAAAATCGGCTAAGTCCCAGATTGGGTCTGTCAGAAATACACTTCCAAGTTACCACACAAGCAAGCAAGATGGCCTAGTGATGGATCCATATGATATGAAGAGAAAAATCGGCTAAGTCCAGGATCCATATAATATGAAGAGAAAAATCGGCTAAGTCCCAGATTGGGTCTGTCAGAAATACACTTCCAAGTTACCACACAAGCAAGCAAGATGGCCTAGTGATGGATCCATATGATATGAAGAGAAAAATCGGCTAAGTCCCAGATTGGGTCTGTCAGAAATACACTTCCAAGTTACCACACAAGCAAGCAAGATGGCCTAGTGATGGATCCATATGATATGAAGAGAAAAATCGGCTAAGTCCAGGATCCATATAATATGAAGAGAAAAATCGGCTAAGTCCCAGATTGGGTCTGTCAGAAATACACTTCCAAGTTACCACACAAGCAAGCAAGATGGCCTAGTGATGGATCCATATGATATGAAGAGAAAAATCGGCTAAGTCCAGGATCCATATAATATGAAGAGAAAAATCGGCTAAGTCCCAGATTGGGTCTGTCAGAAATACACTTCCAAGTTACCACACAAGCAAGCAAGATGGCCTAGTGATGGATCCATATGATATGAAGAGAAAAATCGGCTAAGTCCCAGATTGGGTCTGTCATAAATACACTTCCAAGTTACCACACAAGCAAGCAAGATGGCCTAGTGATGGATCCATATGATATGAAGAGAAAAATCGGCTAAGTCCAGGATCCATATAATATGAAGAGAAAAATCGGCTAAGTCCCAGATTGGGTCTGTCAGAAATACACTTCCAAGTTACCACACAAGCAAGCAAGATGGCCTAGTGATGGATCCATATGATATGAAGAGAAAAATCGGCTAAGTCCCAGATTGGGTCTGTCAGACATACACTATCAAGTTACCACACAAGCAAGCAAGATGGCCTAGTGATGGATCCATATGATATGAAGAGAAAAATCGGCTAAGTCCCAGATTGGGTCTGTCAGAAATACACTTCCAAGTTACCACATGAGCAAGCAAGATGGCCTAGTGATGGATCCATATAATATGCAGAGAAAAATCGACTAAGTCCCAGATTGGGTCTGTCAGAAATACACTTCCAAGTTACCACATAAGCAAGCAAGATGGCCTAGTGATGGATCCATATAATATGAAGAGAAAAATCGGCTAAGTCCCAGATTGGCTCTGTCAGACATACACTTTCAAGTTACCACACAAGCAAGCAAGATGGCCTAGTGATGGATCCATATAATATGAAGAGAAAAATCGGCTAAGTCCCAGATTGGGTCTGTCAGAAATACACTTCCAAGTTACCACACAAGCAAGCAAGATGGCCTAGTGATGGATCCATTTGATATGAAGAGAAAAATCGGCTAAGTCCCAGATTGGGTCTGTCAGAAATACACTTCCAAGTTACCAGACAAGCAAGCAAGATGGCCTAGTGATGGATCCATATGATATGAAGAGAAAAATCGGCTAAGTCCGAGATTGGGTCTGTCAGACATACACTTCCAAGTTACCACACAAGCAAGCAAGTTACCACATGAAGAGAAAGCCGGCAAAGTCCGGGAATGTTACCACATGAACTGGAAAATGGGCAAAAACCTACCTTCACAGGGAACGTGAATAACTAAGGCTGTAGACATCGGATCGACAAGCCAAAGACTGATATGGAAAGGAAATGAGTAGTACTAGCTTTCCTGAGAGTTGCAGAGCTTAGACTGCATATGAACGAAAGTTATTAAGCGTCAAAGTCAGAGAAGTTACCCAAAGGAACACAAGTTCCAACTTAGAGCATGTATACCGCCTAGACGGTTAGAGGTACGGCCAGGCTGAGGAATAAGGAAATGTTGGCCAACATGTTCCCTAACTATCCCCCGAAGACCGCAAAGCAATCCAACATCAACCAAGAAAGTTATAGCCCGATCAAGGAAACACCTACTTTGCACCGATATTGCACCAAATACATGTACCAAGCACCTTCGGTTGCATACCTGCAGGGGTTTACCATAGTAGGCCATGGAAGACCGATATACCGAACATAATCACTTTCTATCTCCTCGGGTGTTTGAGATAGCGCTTTGCGGTACAAGAACGAAAGTTAGACTTTATCTTGGTGCATCTTTTTGCCCAAGATCACAAGACCCTATCTACCAAGGCAAGAAAGTTGTGTGGGGACAAAATGTCCAAAAGTGCCCAAAGTGGCACACTTGAACCATATATTCGAGAAAAACACAAGTGTGGGCCCGAGCTAGCAAGTTGAAATGTTCTGACCGTCAGTAGCCCTAGTTGAGGTGCACTTATCATTATATGAGGCCAACGTGCCAGCTAGTCTCTAAAGGGGCGATATGGGTGTTCCAAGGTTTGTACCCAATTGAGGAAAAAACAGGGTAAGGTACGGTGTACCGCGAATAACTCGGGCTATAGATGTCCGATCGATGAGTTTGGCATATGTATGGAAAGGTCTCGACGAGACCTAACTACCCTGAAAGTATGAAGGCAAAGACTTGAATGACCGGGAAGTTATTAAGTGCACAAGTGGTAAAGTTGCACCAAAGTCCATGTTACCCGAAGTGGTACATGAACACCCAATATTCGACCAAAACACAAGTTTAGAGACGAGCTAGCGAGCTACATTGTTCAGACCGTCAGTAGCCCGCATCAAGACACGCATTTCATTATATTGAGCCTAGCCGCTAGCTCGACTCGAAGTCGGTCATATGGTTGGTTGATGGTTTGGACCGACCACGTGGTGTACCAAGGTGATGTACCTTTCATGAATTAAAACTCTAACTGTATGGCACTGAGCGACAAGCTAAGGTGTGATTTGGAATAGTCTTGAGTGGGACTATTTAGGAAAAATGCGAACAAAAAATCACAAAGTCCTTGGGCGAAGCTATTAGCGAAACATAGAGCAAATTGGTACCAAAAACTATGGAAATGGGACTTGAGTCAAAAATAACCGCAAGTTGGAGAAGAGATAGCAAGCTTGCGTAGAACAATTATATTTGGTGCATGGTATCACCAACAAAAAAGTATATGGGGCCAAGGTGCTGGCTGGCCTCCAAAGTGGAGATATGGGCGAGACAAAGTTTGTACCCAAGTACGAACAAGTATGGAAAAAACAGGGTAAGGTACCAAGTACCATTAATAACTTCGGCTGTATATGGCCGAGCGAGGCAAACGGCTCACCGTTGGAAAGGTCTCGGGGAGACCTATCTACCCTGAAAGTTTTATGAGGCTGAGTTGAAAGACCACGGAGATATTAGGTGATGATGGTCCAATTCGGGGACCAAGTCGCAGGAAATGGCACTTG
The DNA here is from genome assembly GCF_943734765.1 of Anopheles ziemanni. Lineage (NCBI taxonomy): Eukaryota > Metazoa > Arthropoda > Insecta > Diptera > Culicidae > Anopheles > Anopheles ziemanni. The sequence continues at coordinate 24,162 of NW_026689751.1, read as the reverse complement.
ACCAAAATCACCCTTGGAAGGTAAATACCGGCTTACCGGTAAGAGATAGCGACTTGGCGTAGAATATTCATAAGTTGGGCGTGTAGAGACGCAACTTTCATTATATGGGGGCAACCCGATCAGGGTGCTCCAAGTCGGTCGTTTGGTCGGTTTATGGTTTGGGCCGACCACGTGGTGTACCAAGGTGAGGTAACTTTCATGAATTATAACTCGGTCAGTTTGCCACCGAGCGACAAGTTGCAGTGTGTTTTGGAATGGTCTTGAGTGGGACTATCAAGGAAAAATACAAGTAGAAAATCAGCTTGTCTATGGGCGAAGCTATTAGTGAAACATATGGCAAAATGGGTCCGAAAACGAATGAAATGGGACTTGGACCAAGAATAACGGCAAGTTGGAGAAGAGATAGCAAGTTTACGTAGAACAATTATATTTGGTGCATGGTATGACCAACAAAAAAGTATATGGGGCCAAGGTGCTGGCTGGCCTCCAAAGTGGAGATATGGGCGATGCAAAGTTTGTACCCAAGTACGAACAAGTATGGAAAAAACAGGGTAAGGTACCAAGTACCATTAATAACTTCGGCTGTATATGGCCGAGCGAGGCAAACGGCTCACCGTTGGAAAGGTCTCGGGGAGACCTATCTACCCTGAAAGTTTCATGAGGCTGAGTTGAAAGACCACGGAGATATTAGGTGATGATGGTCGTATTCGGGGACCAAGTCGCAGGAAATGGCACTTGACCAAAATCCCCCTTGGAAGGTGAATACCGGCTTACCGGTAAGAGATAGCGACTTGGCGTAGAATATTCATAAGTTGGGCGTGTAGAGACGCAACTTTCATTATATGGGGCCAACCCGGTCAGGGTGCTCCAAGTCGGTCGTTTGGTCGGTTTATGGTTTGGGCCGACCACGTGGTGTACCAAGTTGAGGTACCTTTCATGAATTATAACTCGGTCAGTTTGCCACCGAGCGACAAGCTGCGGTGTGTTTTGGAATGGTCTTGAGTGGGACTATCAAGGAAAAATACAAATAGAAAATCAGCTTGTCCATGGCCGAAGCTATTAGTGAAACATATAGCAAAATGGGTCCAAAAACGAATGAAATGGGACTTGGACCAAGAATAACGGCAAGTTGGAGAAGAGATAGCAAGTTGGCGTAGAACAATTATATTTGGTGCATGGTATGACCAACAAAAAAGTATATGAGGCCAAGGTGCTGGCTGGCCTCCAAAGTGGAGATATGGGCGATCCAAAGTTTGTACCCAAGTATGGCAAAAACTGGTAGAGGTACCTTTCATGAGTTACTGCTCAGGCTGTATGGCACTTAGCGGGACGCTTGGCTCTGGTATGGAATAGTCTTGAGTGGGACTATCAAGGAAAAATACGAACAAAAAATCACCATGTCCACGGACGAAGGTATTAGCGAAACTTAGAGCGAAATTGCGACCAAGTCGCTGGAAATGGCCCTTGGACCAAGTATACCGTCAAGGCGGTACGAGATAGCGAGTTGACGTGGAATATTTATAAGTTTGCCTCCACGAGACGAAAGTTTAGTTATATGGGGCCAACCCGCTCAGGGTTGTCCAAGTCGGTCATATGGCTGATCGAAATTTTCGACCAAGTACTGAGAAAACAGGGTAAGGTACCGTGTACCTCGAATAACTTTGGCTGTAGATGTCCGAGCGAGGCAAACGGCATAGCGTTGGAAAGGTCTTGAGGTGTTCTAGGCACCCTGAAAGTTTGAAAAGGCTATCTGGAAAACTCGTGGAGATATTAGAGAAACATTGGGCCCAAAAGATACCAAGTCGCAGGAAATGGGCCCTCCAAGAACACCCTAAAATCCCAATTACGGCTAAGTTGCAGGCCAGCTAGCGAAGTGAAATGTTCTAGGCATAACTAGAACACGTTAATGCGCAACTTTTTGAATCAGAACTTTTTTCGATATCTGGCCCCCAAAGGGGGGATATGGGCGATCAAAGGATTTTTCCAAGTTTCGGTACTTTTTACGGTATCGCTCATAGCTCCGGCTGTATGCAAGCAAATGACAATCTAAGACATGATTTGGAAAGGTATTGAGCAGTACTAACTTACGTTAGAACACAGCGAAGCGCTATCGGTTCATGGCAAGGCCGATATAAGCAGTCAAAGATGAAAAATGTTGACAAAATGAACAAAAATTACCTTGGTACGCGAATAGCGGCCAGGGATGAAGAGGTACGAAGGTGGTGTAGAAGAATTATAATTAGGACTTGGTACGCTCTAAAAGTTTGCCGAAGACCGCAAAGCGCTCAGACCCATAGAAAGTGGCCATTTGGGCCGAACAGTGCGTGCAAAGAGGTGAAAATGCAAAAATTGCACTTTGGGGGGCGATTTGCGGGGGGAAGGAGGGGTCGGAGGGCAAAATGTCCCTTGACCAAAAAGTCTTATCTCGTCGAGATCTACAACATTGCCGAAGACCGCAAAGCGCTAGCTCGCAATCGAAAAATCGAGAGTTTGAAAATTTTCTAAGTCTTGGGCTCCCTAAGGAAAAGTTTCAAAAATCACGTTTGTCCCCAATTTTGAAGGGGAAGGAGTCGGTTCCGGGGCATGGTGTCTTCGGCAAAAAGTCTTATCTTTTTGCGTACTTTCGACTAGTTCAATAAAAATTTTTGACCCAAAATTTGTTCGGCGGACCCCTAGGTCGAAAAACCCGAAAAAAGTCGAAAAAAGTCGAAAATGTCGAAAAATGAGAAAACCTCATATTCGGACTCTACACGAGCCCCAGATATTGAAAAGTGAAATCCGCGGTCGATTTGGAACAAAAAATTGACCTAGGCAAAGTTGTATGGAGGTAGGGACCCCTGAGAAAAAAGTTTGGTCCCGAGGCTCCTTGGACCACCAAGTCCCTAGGTCGGACCAAAATCGGAAAAAATCCGACCAAAGTCGAAAGTGTCGAAAATTTTAAAAAACCCCTTTTGGGGCCCTATGGCCTCCCTAGATAATGAAAAGTGAGGTCCGCGGCCGATCCGGAAGAAAAACTTGACCTAGGCAAACTTGTATGACGGTGGGGACCCAAAAAAATTTCGATGAGTGTAGTTTAGACAGGCCGGAAAATGTATCGGTGGTCCGTATCAAGGGACGTCTTTTAGTTCCATGGGGTGGTGGTCGTCGAACAAAGTCGCCTAGGTCGACCACCAGAAAGACCAGTCGTGTTGTAATGGATGTTTTGGCCACTTTGCTAGGGAAACCTAGTAGGTCGAAGCAAATTTGGGGTTCGAGATGAGTTGGTGAAAGTTGGTCCAACCTAGGTGTGCTTAGTGGAGGTTGACCATGAAAGTAGAGCATGATGGGAATGACCATAACTTTGGTTCTAGATGTCGGATCGGTACACTTTTGGCAGTTTTGGAAAGGTGAAGGCCTGCTCTAGCTATGTTTCCTACCAAGCTGAGCGCCTACTAGTGACCCGGAGGAGGTATTAAGGGTCAAAGGCAAAAAGGGGTACCCTAAAGTGCGTGTGACCAAGAAAATGGGAAAAACGGTATCGCCTATAGCTCAGGCTGTATGGCTCGGATCGGAAAGCTTGGATATGCGTTGGAAAGGTCTTGACGAGCGCTAGCTATGTGTCCTACCAAGCGAAGCGCTAGGTGTTGAGCAAGTCGGTCATATTAGAGGGCAAAGGTGAAAAATGGTGGTTTAGAGGCGAAAATTCACCTTATGATCGAAAATAGCGGGCGAACGATAAGAGCTACGAACACGGCGTAGAACAATCATAAGTACGTTACCACAAGACCTAACTTTGGCCAATATAGAGCGAGAAGATCGGAGGTACCCATCAGGGTGATATGGCTGGTTCAAAGTTGGACCAAAACGAGACTTGAGAAATGGATTGAAACACGGTATCGCGAATAACTCAGGCTGTATGGAACGGATCGACAAGCTAAGATCAGTGTTGGAAAGGTCGAACCGAGCGCTAACTATAATCCCAAACAACCGAAGCGCTAAGTGTTGAGCAAAACTGAGTTATTAAGCGACAAAGTGGAAAAATAATACCAAAATGGCCAAAAATCACACAAGACCAAGAATACCGAGCAAGCGGTAAGAGATAGCGGGTTGACGTAGAATACTTATAAGTTTGCCTCTACGAGACATAAAAGTCGTCCATAGAAAGCGAGAAGATCGGACCACTCTGGAAGGGTGATACGAGTGGTCAAAAATTGGCAAAAATGAAACATGGCTAAAATGGATTTGACTTGTGCACCGTATAGCTCCGGCTGTATGGCATGGATTGTTAAGCTAGGATATGTTTTGGAAAGGTAACACCCAGCGCTAGATACGACTAGAAGAAAGCAAAGCGCTAACTAGCATTATTTGGAAGTTATTAAGTGTCAAAGTCGAAAAATGTTACCAAAATTGAAACTCGAGTACATTGGGCCAAAAAGTACAAGTTGTGAAATTTGGACTTACGAGTAAAATACCGAGCAGGCGGTAAGAGATAGAGACTTGGTGTAGAACAATTATATGTTGGGCATGTTATAACCTATATTTGGCCCGAACATAGTGACGAGATCGGTGGTACCCAAAAGGGTGGTACAGGTGTTAGATGGTTTTCCCAGAGCATAAGCTCCACATGATATGGAAAACGGGAAACATCATAACTTCGGCTGTATGGCATGGAATAGAACGAACAAGGTATCGATGGAAAGAGAAAAGGTAGCGCTAACTATAATTCCTACCAAGCAAAGCGCTAGCATGTGACCGTTCGGGTGTTATTGTGAGTCAAAGTCAGAAATTGTTACCACGAGAGGCGAAAATCCGACTAAGTCCATGAATACCGGGCTGGCGGTAAGAGATACGGCTTGGCCGTAGAACATTTATAAGTTGGCCAATACAAGACCTAAGTTTTGTCCATAGACAACAAGAAGATCGAAGATACGTGAAGGTGAGATATGGGCGTCCCAAAGTGGGCCTTTGAAAAAGTGACAAACTTCCCTTATAACAGCATACACCAAATATCTCTGGCTCTATGGCACCGAATAAGAAGTTGAGGTCAGCGATAGAAAGGTGATAGTCAGCGCTAAATATCATACGAACAGAGTGAAGCGCTAAAGGGAAAGGATCTTGGTGATATAAGGTGACAAAGTCGAGAAAAGTTGCCTCAAAATCATGAAAAATGTGAAAAAATGGCTAAGTCCCGGGTGCCTTAAGGGCAGGTTGATCGAATGTACCGAGCTGGCGGTAAGAGATAGAGACTTGGTGTAGAACAATTATATGTTTGGCATGGCAAGACCTACATTTGGTCAATACAAAGTGAGAAGATCAAAGAAACCCGTAAGGGTGATATTGGTGTCCAAAGGTAAAAAGCACTAAGTCTTGGGAAACTTATATGAAGAAAAAGGACCCTGATGGGTCATATAGGATGGATCGAAAAATCGGCTAAGTCCCAAAATGGGGATGTCAGAACTACACTAAAAAGTTACCACACCAAGCAAGGCAAACTTATATGAAGCAAAGGACCCATATGGGTCATATGGTATTTTACGAAAAATCGGCTAAGTCCCAAAATGATGATGTCAGAACTACACTAAAATGTTACCACACCAAGCAAGGCAAACTTATATGAAGGCAAGGACCCTGATGGGTCATATGGTATGGATCGAAAAATCGGCTAAGTCCCAAAATGGGGATGTCTGAACTACACTCAAATGTTACCACATCAAGCAAGGCAAACTTATATGAAGGAAAGGACCCTGATGGGTCATATGGTATTTTACGAAAAATCGGCTAAGTCCCAAAATGGGGATGTCAGAACTACACTCATGTGTTACCACACCAAGCAAGGCAAACTTATATGAAGGCAAGGACCCTGATGGGTCATATGGTATTTTACGAAAAATCGGCTAAGTCCCAAAATGATGATGTCAGAACTACACTCAAATGTTACCACACCAAGCAAGGCAAACTTATATGAAGCAAAGGACCCTGATGGGTCATATGGTATTGATCGAAAAATCGGCTAAGTCCCAAAATGGGGATGTCAGAACTACACTCAAATGTTACCACACCAAGCAAGGCAAACTTATATGAAGGCAAGGACCCTGATGGGTCATATGGTATATTACGAAAAATCGGCTAAGTCCCAAAATGGGGATGTCAGAACTACACTAAAAAGTTACCACACCAAGCAAGGCAAACTTATATGAAGCAAAGGACCCATATGGGTCATATGGTATTTTACGAAAAATCGGCTAAGTCCCAAAATGATGATGTCAGAACTACACTCAAATGTTACCATACCAAGCAAGGCAAACTTATATGAAGCAAAGGACCCTGATGGGTCATATGGTATTTTACGAAAAATCGGCTAAGTCCCAAAATGGGGATGTCAGAACTACACTCAAATGTTACCACACCAAGCAAGGCAAACTTATATGAAGGCAAGGACCCTGATGGGTCATATGGTATTTTACGAAAAATCGGCTAAGTCCCAAAATGGGGATGTCAGAACTACACTAAAAAGTTACCACACCAAGCAAGGCAAACTTATATGAAGCAAAGGACCCATATGGGTCATATGGTATTTTACGAAAAATCGGCTAAGTCCCAAAATGATGATGTCAGAACTACACTCAAATGTTACCATACCAAGCAAGGCAAACTTATATGAAGCAAAGGACCCTGATGGGTCATATGGTATTTTACGAAAAATCGGCTAAGTCCCAAAATGGGGATGTCAGAACTACACTAAAAAGTTACCACACCAAGCAAGGCAAACTTATATGAAGGAAAGGACCCTGATGGGTCATATGGTATTTTACGAAAAATCGGCTAAGTCCCAAAATGGTGATGTCAGAACTACACTAAAATGTTACCACACCAAGCAAGGCAAACTTATATGAAGGCAAGGACCCTGATGGGTCATATGGTATTTTACGAAAAATCGGCTAAGTCCCAAAATGGTGATGTCAGAACTACACTCAAATGTTACCACACCAAGCAAGGCAAACTTATATGAAGCAAAGGACCCTGATGGTCATATGGTATTGATCGAAAAATCGGCTAAGTCCCAAAATGGGGATGTCAGAACTACACTCAAATGTTACCACACCAAGCAAGGCAAACTTATATGAAGGCAAGGACCCTGATGGGTCATATGGTATTTTACGAAAAATCGGCTAAGTCCCAAAATGGGGATGTCAGAACTACACTTAAATGTTACCACACCAAGCAAGGCAAACTTATATGAAGGCAAGGACCCTGATGGGTCATATGGGTAGTTTACGAAAAATCGGCTAAGTCCCAAAATGGGGATGTCAGAACTACACTCAAATGTTACCACACCAAGCAAGGCAAACTTATATGAAGCAAAGGACCCTGATGGGTCATATGGTACTTTACGAAAAATCGGCTAAGTCCCAAAATGGGGATGTCAGAACTACACTCAAATGTTACCACACCAAGCAAGGCAAACTTATATGAAGCAAAGGACCCTGATGGGTCATATGGTATTGATTGAAAAATCGGCTAAGTCCCAAAATGGGGATGTCAGAACTACACTCAAATGTTACCACACCAAGCAAGGCAAACTTATATGAAGGCAAGGACCCTGATGGGTCATATGGTATTTTACGAAAAATCGGCTAAGTCCCAAAATGGGGATGTCAGAACTACACTCAAATGTTACCACACCAAGCAAGGCAAACTTATATGAAGCAAAGGACCCTGATGGGTCATATGGTATTGATTGAAAAATCGGCTAAGTCCCAAAATGGGGATGTCAGAACTACACTCAAATGTTACCACACCAAGCAAGGCAAACTTATATGAAGCAAAGGACCCATATGGGTCATATGGTATTTTACGAAAAATCGGCTAAGTCCCAAAATGATGATGTCAGAACTACACTCAAATGTTACCATACCAAGCAAGGCAAACTTATATGAAGGAAAGGACCCATATGGGTCATATGGTATTTTACGAAAAATCGGCTAAGTCCCAAAATGAGGATGTCAGAACTACACTAAAAAGTTACCACACCAAGCAAGGCAAAGTACCTAGGTGAACCCTAGGAAGAAACACGGACCAAGTCAGATGGCCTAAGTCAATAGAACAAGTGACCTAGGCAAAGTTGTATGGCGCTGAGGACCCTGAAAAATCTGGTTAGTGTAGTTTAGACAGGGTAGGTTTTTGGGTCGGCCGAACCCCCTTATTTTGGGTTTTGGCCTCATCAAGAAGCTACACCTAGGCAAACTGCCTAGGGTGAAAGTGCGAAGACCAATCGAATAGTAAGACAAGTTTTGACCGATCGCCCTAGGCAAGCTTGTATGAAGAAAGGGACCCTAAGGGTCATATGGAAATACATGAAAAATCGGCTAAGTCCCAAAATTGGGATGTCTGAACTACACTAAAAAGTTACCACATCAAGCAAGGCAAAGTACCTAGGTGAACCCTAAGAAGAAACACGGACCAAGTCAGATGGCCTAAGTCAAGAGTACAAGTGACCTAGGCAAAGTTGTATGGCGCTGAGGACCCTGAAAAATCGGGTTAGTGTAGTTCAGACAGGGGAGGTTTTTGGGTCGGCTGAACCTCCTTATTTTGGGTTTTGACCTCCTCAAGAAGCTACACCTAGGCAAACTGCCTAGGGTGAAAGTGCGAAGACCAATCGAATAGTAAGACAAGTTTTGACCGATCGCCCTAGGCAAGCTTGTATGAAGAAAGGGACCCTATGGGTCATATGGAAAATCCATGAAAAATCGGCTAAGTCCCAAAATTGGGATGTCTGAACTACACTAAAAAGTTACCACATCAAGCAAGGCAAAGTACCTAGGTGAACCCTAAGAAGAAACACGGACCAAGTCAGATGGCCTAAGTCAAGAGTACATGTGACCTAGGCAAAGTTGTATGGCGCTGAGGACCCTGAAAAATCGGGTTAGTGTAGTTCAGACAGGGGAGGTTTTTGGGTCGGCTGAACCTCCTTATTTTGGGTTTTGACCTCCTCAAGAAGCTACACCTAGGCAAACTGCCTAGGGTGAAAGTGCGAAGACCAATCGAATAGTAAGACAAGTTTTGACCGATCGCCCTAGGCAAGCTTGTATGAAGAAAGGGACCCTTAGGGTCATATGGAAATTCATGAAAAATCGGCTAAGTCCCAAAATTGGGATGTCAGAACTACACTATAAAGTTACCACATCAAGCAAGGCAAAGTACCTAGGTGAACCCTAGGAAGAAACACGGACCAAGTCAGATGGCCTAAGTCAAGAGTATAAGTGACCTAGGCAAAGTTGTATGGCGCTGAGGACCCTGAAAAATCGGGTTAGTGTAGTTAAGACAGGGGAGGTTTCAGGGTCGGCTGGACCTCCTTATTTCGGGTTTTGGCCTCCTCAAGAAGACAGACCTAGGCGAATTGCCTAGGGTGAAACTGCGAAGACCAATCGAATAGTAAGACAAGTTTTGACCGATCGCCCTAGGCAAGCTTGTATGAAGAAAGGGACCCTTAGGGTCATATGGAAATTCATGAAAAATCGGCTAAGTCCCAAAATTGGGATGTCAGAACTACACTAAAAAGTTACCACATCAAGCAAGGCAAAGTACCTAGGTGAACCCTAGGAAGAAACACGGACCAAGTCAGATGGCCTAAGTCAAGAGTGCAAGTGACCTAGGCAAAGTTGTATGGCGCTGAGGACCCTGAAAAATCGGGTTAGTGTAGTTAAGACAGGGGAGGTTTCAGGGTCGGCCAGACCTCCTTATTTCGGGTTTTGGCCTCCTCAAGAAGACAGACCTAGGCGAATTGCCTAGGGTGAAACTGCGAAGACCAATCGAATAGTAAGACAAGTTTTGACCGATCGCCCTAGGCAAGCTTGTATGAAGAAAGGGACCCTATGGGTCATATGGAAATTCATGAAAAATCGGCTAAGTCCCAAAATTGGGATGTCAGAACTACACTAAAAAGTTACCACATCAAGCAAGGCAAAGTACCTAGGTGAACCCTAGGAAGAAACACGGACCAAGTCAGATGGCCTAAGTCAAGAGTATAAGTGACCTAGGCAAAGTTGTATGGCGCTGAGGACCCTGAAAAATCGGGTTAGTGTAGTTAAGACAGGGGAGGTTTCAGGGTCGGCCAGACCTCCTTATTTCGGGTTTTGGCCTCCTCAAGAAGACAGACCTAGGCGAATTGCCTAGGGTGAAACTGCGAAGACCAATCGAATAGTAAGACAAGTTTCGACCGATCGCCCTAGGCAAGCTTGTATGAAGAAAGGGACCCTATGGGTCATATGGAAATTCATGAAAAATCGGCTAAGTCCCAAAATTGGGATGTCAGAACTACACTATAAAGTTACCACATTAGCAAGGCAGACTTGTATGAAGAACGGGACCCAGGTGAAAGTAGCAAATATCCCAAACCGAACATGAATATTATACACACAAGAGTACGAACATAAAGGAACACGGACCAAGCGTGCCGAGAGAATCGGTACTATAGAGCCCTCGTGGTTCTACACAAAGACTTTATGTTAGGGGTTCAAGCCCCATAGTACTCAAACGGTGACAGTAGCAAATATCCCAAACCGAACATGAATATTATACACACAAGAGTACGAACATAAAGGAACACGGACCAAGCGTGCCGAGAGAATCGGTACTATAGAGCCCTCGTGGTTCTACACAAAGACTTTATGTTAGGGGTTCAAGCCCCATAGTACTCAAACGGTGACAGTAGCAAATATCCAAAAACGAACTGGAATTTACATTCTGTTGGTCATGCGGTCGTCCAAAGGGGTCTAGTATCCTGGGATGACAAGCATCACGGGCACAGTCTCGTATCAAAACAGTCGAAGAGGCCCGCGAAAGCTTGCTTTCCATGGCTATGCGATGCACAAATTGAGTTTCTCCGTAGTTATACACAGCGCACAGGTGAAAGTAGCAAATATCCCAAATCGAACATGAATTTTATACACACAAGAGTACAAACATAAAGGAACACGGACCAAGCGTACCGAGAGAATCGGTACTAGAGCCCTTGTGGTTCTACATTGAGAGCCCTCGTGGTTCTACATAGATACTTTATGTTAGGGGTTCCAACCCCATAGTACTAGAACGGTGGAAGTAGCAAATAAACCGAACGTGGAATTTACTTTCTGATGGTCATGCGGTCGTCCAAAGGGGTCTAGTATCCTGGGATGACAAGCATCACGGGCACAGCTCGTATCAAAACAGTCGAAGAGGCCCGCGAAAGCTTGCTTTCCATGGCTATGCGATGCACAAATTGAGTTTACTCACCGTAGTATAAAACGAACGAACCGAACCTATCCGAGTAGGGATAATGGGCGCAGTAACATACTTCTGTGACCCAGCGAGAGTTGAACGAGGTGACATGAACTGTCAGTGGCTTATATCAGATGGGATACATACATGAGATTGCTTTCAAATCTACACTCGAAAACCTAACCAAGTAAAAGCGAACGTGGGGAGGATTCGAAACTGGTAACGAAATCTTAAGCTGGAAAGAGTCATCACTATGGATACATATTATGCGAAACCAATCAAGTGCTCATTACTGATCCAAAACCGAAGAGCACTAGTGAACACCTTAATCTCACCCTAGTTCACATCCAAGTGATCGACCACGTGTGTGAAGCAAAGACCAATCGAATTCCTCAATGGACCGAACACTATGAACAAATGGCCAAAAACGTTATAACTATCCAAACATACTACTATCTAGCGAAAGTCATCACGATGGAACCATACCATGATCTTTAACCTATAGCGCTCACCATATTCCTACCCAGAGTGCAAGTGAACAGATTGCCCACCCTTACCCAGTTCACAACCACGTGATCGACTAACATACCGAGGTTACCACAAGTCAAAGTTATACGTTTACAAGCGCAAGACCAATCGAAAACCCCGAAAGCAATCTCGACCCAAAATGTATTATCCGTGAGTGTAGTCGAGTCTCGTACTCGTCATCTGTAATCGTCGGATAGAATATCCAGTACACGGTTGTCTTTCCAAATGAAATCTACATACAGAACTCGCTCTTGGCAAATGGGTGGCAATGGCGCAATCAGGAGCGAGTTCCCGTCCGGGTGCCAAGTGATTGGCAAATGTCTGGGGGAAAGCAACCATATATTGATTTGTCTGTTAGTGTACTGGGTGTTTGAGGTATGTAGTATCCACGCTTGGTTGGGTGTGTCAGAGGACCATGGATGCGTTCACAACCCCAATTGGGGTACATCGGGAATGATTTTGTGGAACCGATGTGCCCGGCACACACTAAGTTTTGTTGCAAGTTAATAGTGTGCCATGTCCGGGGGGGTTGTGATTAAACTCTGGTGAATTGCGTACTGTGGTGATTGGGGTATGAAAGCCCCGCAGTTGCAATGATCGGACGCGCCTAGCGTGTCCTTTAGTTGATGGTAGGGAAATGAAGGCCCTTGTCAGCTCACCTAAGTATTCATGGAAGTTTGGCATAAGGTCGCTGTGGTAGGGGTATGAAGGCCCCGTCAGCGCATGCACAATCGGGCGCACGTGCGCTTAGCGGAGTCGAATGCCGCTCAAGTGCCTGTCCGGTGCATCGGGTGTGTGTGATACGAGGGCAATGAGGTTCGCACGGGGGCTCGCCTCCCGTGTGCTACCGGACTTGACAACATATAGAACGTGGTGTTTGCTCCTCCGGGTGCAATGGGACAATGAACATTCGAACGCAAAGTCGGAATTCTGGTTGATCCTACCAGTAATATACGCTCGTCTCAAAGGTTAAGCCATGCATGTCTAAGTACAAACAGATTTAATGTGAAACCGCATAAGGCTCAGTATAACAGCTATAATTTACGAGATCATCAACCTAGTTACTTGGATAACTGTGGAAAATCTAGAGCTAATACATGCAACATGCCAGGACCCTCGCGGGAACTGGTGCACTTATTAGTCAAACCAATCGCGGGTTCTCCGTGTCATTGAGTTGAAGTCTGGATAATGATGCTGATCGTATGGTCTCGCACCGACGACAGATCTCGCAAATATCTGCCCTATCAACTATGGATGGTAGTATAGAGGACTACCATGGTTGCAACGGGTAACGGGGAATCAGGGTTCGATTCCGGAGAGGGAGCCTGAGAAATGGCTACCACATCCAAGGAAGGCAGCAGGCGCGTAAATTACCCAATCCCGGGACGGGGAGGTAGTGACGAGAAATAACAATATGAAACTCTTTAATGATGTTTCATAATTGGAATGAGTAGAGCATAAATCCTTCTACGAGGATCAAGTGGAGGGCAAGTCTGGTGCCAGCAGCCGCGGTAATTCCAGCTCCACTAGCGTATATTAAAATTGTTGCGGTTAAAACGTTCGAAGTTGATACTTGTCCAACACAGTCCGGCTCCGCCGACCCGGTCAACCCGTGGTCGGTGGGCCAAGTCGGAATCTGGTTGCGACTCAATGGTGTGGTAGGGCACCAAGTCTGTGTCATGGTGTGCCCTTCAACGGGTGCAAGTGTAACATAGAGCTCGACCGCTCACGTTTACCTTGAACAAATTAGAGTGCTTAAAGCAGGGTGCCCAAACGCCCTAGAATAATCTTGCATGGAATAATGGAATGGACCTTGGTCTAATCTTTCATTGGTTTGTACTCAGACCGGAGGTAATGATTAACAGAAGTAGTTGGGGACACTAGTATTACGGCGCGAGAGGTGAAATTCGTAGACCGTCGTAAGACTAACTAAAGCGAAGGCATTTGTCAAGGATGCTTTCTTTAATCAAGAACGAAAGTTAGAGGATCGAAGGCGATTAGATACCGCCCTAGTTCTAACCGTAAACGATGCCAACTAGCAATTGGGAGACGCTACAACCAGGTGCTCTCAGTAGCTTCCGGGAAACCAAAGTCAGGTTCCGGGGGAAGTATGGTTGCAAAGTTGAAACTTAAAGGAATTGACGGAAGGGCACCACAATGAAATGGAGCTTGCGGTTCAATTTGACTCAACACGGGAAAACTTACCAGGTCCGAACTTATGGAGGTGAGACAGATTAATAGCTCTTTCTCAAATTTAAGGGTAGTGGTGCATGGCCGTTCTTAGTTCGTGGATTGATTTGTCTGGTTAATTCCGATAACGAACGTGACTCACATATGCTAACTAGAACGCAGTCAGCGTTAATGCGTCGATGCCGATTGGAACGGGTTAGGACCTTTCGGTGGAGTATGACCTGACACCTTCGCTGTTCGTGTGCGCAAGTGCACTTACGGTACGCTGCTTAGCAGGACAATTTGTGTTTAGCAAAATGAGATCGAGCGATAACAGGTCCGTGATGCCCTTAGATGTTCTGGGCTACACGCGTGCTACAATGTGGGTAGCAGCGTGTCTCCTATTCCGAGAGGAACGGGAAATCACTCAAATACTCACTTAGTAGGGATTATGGATTGCAATGGTCCATATGAACTCGGAACTTCTAGTAAGTGCTGGTCATCAGCCAGCGTTGAATACGTCCCTGCCCTTTGTACACACCGCCCGTCGCTACTACCGATGGATTATTTAGTGAGGTCTTTGGAGATGATCGTTCGCTGGATCCTCGTGAACCGCGTCTGCTTTATCGAAGTTGACCGAACTTGATGATTTAGAGGAAGTAAAAGTCGTAACAAGGTTTCCGTAGGTGAACCTGCGGAAGGATCATTAGTGGCCAAGTGATCCTTCCAGAAGTCCGAACCTGCGGGTTGAGACTTCGGCACAAGTTGCCATATGATAATTGACGAAACACTATAGAAGTCCGAACCTGCGGGTTGAGACTCAGGCACAAGTTGCCATATGAAAGTTGACGAAACACTAACAAGTCCGAACCTGCGGGTTGAGACTTAGGCACACGTTGCCTTATACATGACTTCGAACAAATACACAAGTCCGAACCTGCGGGTTGAGACTTAGGCACAAGTTGCCTTATACATGACTTCGAACAAATACACAAGTCCGAACCTGCGGGTTGAGACTTAGGCACAAGTTGCCATATGAAAGTTGACGAAACACTAACAAGTCCGAACCTGCGGGTTGAGACTTAGGCACACGTTGCCTTATACATGACTTCGAACAAATACACAAGTCCGAACCTGCGGGTTGAGACTTAGGCACAAGTTGCCTTATACATACATTGGCCAAATAAACAGAAGTCCGAACCTGCGGGTTGAGACTTAGGCACAAGTTGCCATATTATATTCGATCAAACACTAAGTAGTCCGAACCTGCGGGTTGAGACTCAAGACCGTAACAAGATGTCACTATACAAGTCCGAACCTAAGGGTTGAGACTTAATGCGATCTAGATACCAAGTTGACATCCAATACCTGTTGAGCAAAACCAAAGATTCCCTGTTCTCGAATGATTACACTATATAACAGGGAATCATGAAGAAATCAAGCAAGCGTGAAACAAAGTCATCACTTGGGCATGCTCGATAGCCAACCACATGACCTTAACCTAAGAGAGCATGCAAACCACATGATACCTATAAACGATTAACCCGCCCTAGTTCAATCGTTCACCAAGTGATGACTTCAGTATGGCTAAGAGAAAAACTTTTAAATGGGAAAAACTCTAAGTCCGAACCTCCGGGTTGAGACTTCCGCGTCGGAGGTGGGCGCACCTCCTATCCGAAAGATGATGAATCAGGGGTGTTCGGTCAGCAATGGTCGGATGCCCCGTCGTAGTCCAACTATGACAATCAAAGTCAAGACCTCCGGGTTGAGACTTTCCGCGAGTACAAGCATAAAGGAACACGGACCAAGCCGTACCGAGAGAATCGGTACTAGAGCCCTCGTGGTTCTACATTGAGAGAGCCCTCGTGGTTCTCATTAGGGGCTTTATGCAAGTCGTACTCAATACTGTGGTGTGAAGTATAAAGTATAGTCTTCGCCTGGTCCACGCTGCTTCGGCGGTCCTGGGTAAGATAGTTCATTCTAGCTTGCCCTATAGTGGAATGAGGACACTTAATGCTTCGTCTTTTAGCGGCGGCTAGACTCCTCCTCACGGGGAACGAGTTGACGCACACAGCGGCGGCTTACGCACTATGGCAATCATGGATGCCTGAAGATTCCGTGAAGTTCTCCCCTGGTCCACGCTGCCTCGGCAGTCCTGGGTAAAATGGAATATTTCCAGCTTGCCCTATAGTGGAAGAGGACTATCCAACAATACAAAGTCAAGACCTCCGGGTTGAGACTTTCCGCGTCGGTGGTGTCGCGCACCGCCTATCCGAAAGATGGTGTAACAGGGGTGTTCGATCAGCAATGGTCGGATGCCCCGTCATAGTCCAACTATGACAACCAAAGTCAAGACCTCCGGGTTGAGACTTTCCGCGTCCGGAGGTACGCGTACCGCCTACCCGAAAGATGGTGTGCTTCTGGGGTATTCGATGAGTCGGATACCCCGTCGTAGTCCAACTATGACAATACAAAGTCAAGACCTCCGGGTTGAGACTTCCGCGTCGGAGGTGCGCGCACCGCCTACCCGAAAGATGATGAATCAGGGGTGTTCGATCAGCAATGGTCGGATGCCCCGTCGTAGTCCAACTATGACAATCAAAGTCAAGACCTCCGGGTTGAGACTTCCGCGTCCGGAGGTACGCGTACCGCCTACCCGAAAGATGGTGAATCAGGGGTGTTCGATCAGCAATGGTCGGATGCCCCGTCGTAGTCCAACTATGACAATCAAAGTCAAGACCTCCGGGTTGAGACTTTCTAAGAGTACAAGCATAAAGGAACACGGACCAAGCCGTACCGAGAGAATCGGTACTAGAGCCCTCGTGGTTCTACATTGAGAGAGCCCTCGTGGTTCTCATTAGGGGCTTTATGCAAGTCGTACTCAATACTGTGGTGTGAAGTATAAAGTATAGAGTCCTCCACTGGTCCACGCTGCTCCGGCGGTCCTGGGTAAGATAGTTCATTCTAGCTTGCCCTATGTGGAAGAGGACTCAATACCCTACCTGTTGAGCTTGAAACAAAGTCATCACTTGGGCATGCTCATATTGCCATACAATATTCCATTATCTACTAATGAGCATGCAGCTATATGATTATAACCTGTAAACGATTACCCCGCCGTAGTTCAGCGCTTCAACCAAGTGATGACTTCAGTATGGCTAGTGTGTGAAGTATAAAGTATAGTCCTCCCCTGGTCCACACTGCTTCGGCGGTCCTGGGTAAGATAGTTAGTTCTAGCTTGCCCTATGTGGAAGAGGACACCATACTTAATACTGTGGTGTAATGAACAAAGTATAGTCCTCCACTGGTCCACGCTGCTTTGCAGTCCTGGGTAAGATAGTTAATTCTAGCTTGCCCTATGTGGAAGAGGGCATACAAGACAAAGTATAGTTCTCCCCTGGTCCACGCTGCTCCGGCGGTCCTGGGTAAGATAGTTAATTCTAGCTTGCCCTATGTGGAAGAGGACATAATACTCTACCTGTTGAGCTTTAAACAAAGTCATCACTTGGGCATGCTCTATAGCCAACCACATGACATTAACCTAAGAGAGCATGCAGCGTATTATCCCAATGCAAAGTAAACGATAGACTCGCCCTAGTTCAGTGCTTCAACCAAGTGATGACTTCAATATGGCTAGTGTGTGAAGTATAAAGTATAGTCCTCCCCTGGTCCACACTGCTTCGGCGGTCCTGGGTAAGATAGTTAGTTCTAGCTTGCCCTATGTGGAAGAGGACACCATACTTAATACTGTGGTGTAATGAACAAAGTATAGTCCTCCACTGGTCCACGCTGCTTCGGCGGTCCTGGGTAAGATAGTTAATTCTAGCTTGCCCTATGTGGAAGAGGGCATACAAGACAAAGTATAGTTCTCCCCTGGTCCACGCTGCTTCGGCGGTCCTGGGTAAGATAGTTAATTCTAGCTTGCCCTATGTGGAAGAGAGCATACATGAACCAAGAACGAAGGTTATGATCGAGGAATGATTCGACAACTAACCGATGGTATGAAATGTGAAGAATTCAAGCAAGCACACAATCAAGTCATCACTTGGGCATGCTCGATAGCCAACCTCATGACATTAACCTAGTAGAGCATGCGAAAACCAATATATATGTAAACGATGCCTCCCTAGTTCAGCGCTTCAACCAAGTGATGACTTCAGAATGGCTAAATCAAATCGGTTCAAACCATACCATCGGTATCCTATTGAAACACACAAGTCGATATCAAACCTCATGATTGTGTAGTCCTCCACTGGTCCACGCCGCTTCGGCCGTCCTGGGTAAAATGGAACATTCCAGCTTGCCCTATGTGGAAGAGGGCACATTACTCAATACTGTGGTGTGAAGTATAAAGTTCAGTTCTCCCCTGGTCCACGCTGCTTCGGCGGTCCTGGGTAAGATAGTTCATTCTAGCTTGCCCTATGTGGAAGAGGACACTTCATACTTCGTCTCTAAGCGGCGGCTTGACTCCTCCCTACGGGGAACGGGTTTACGCGCACAGCGGCGGCTTACGCACTATGGCAGTCATGGATGCCTTACGTTTCTATGAAAAGTGTGTTCCTCCCCTGGTCCACGCTGCTTCGGCAGTCCTGGGTAAGATAGTTAGTTCTAGCTTGCCCTATGTGGAAGAGGACACGTAGACTTACTGTGGTGTGAAGTATAAAGTTCAGTTCTCCCCTGGTCCACGCCGCTTCGGCCGTCCTGGGTAAAATGGATTCATCCAGCTTGCCCTATGTGGAATGAGGACACTTTATGCTTCGTCTCTAAGCGGCGGCTTGCTCCTCCCTACGGGGAACGGGTATACGCGCACAGCGGCGGCTTACGTTATGGCAGTCATGGATGCCTTACGTTTCCATGAAAAGTGTGTTCCTCCCCTGGTCCACGCTGCTTCGGCAGTCCTGGGTAAGATAGTTAGTTCTAGCTTGCCCTATGTGGAAGAGGACACGTAGACTTACTGTGGTGTGAAGTATAAGGTTCAGTTCTCCCCTGGTCCACGCCGCTTCGGCCGTCCTGGGTAAAATGGATTAATCCAGCTTGCCCTATGTGGAATGAGGACACTTTATGCTTCGTCTCTAAGCGGCGGCTTGCTCCTCCCTACGGGGAACGGGTTTACGCGCACAGCGGCGGCTTACGCAAGTTAGTCACCCTCGGCAGTGGATCACTCGGCTCATGGATCGATGAAGACCGCAGCTAACTGCGCGTCGTAATGTGAACTGCAGGACACATGAAC
>NW_026689750.1:35000-42464 GCF_943734765.1 Anopheles ziemanni | reverse complement strand
AAACCCCGAAAGCAATCTCGACCCAAAATGTATTATCCGTGAGTGTAGTCGAGTCTCGTACTCGTCATCTGTAATCGTCGGATAGAATATTCAGTACACGGTTGTCTTTCCAAATGAAATCTACATACAGAACTCGCTCTTGGCAAATGGGTGGCAATGGCGCAATCAGGAGCGAGTTCCCGTCCGGGTGCCAAGTGATTGGCAAATGTCTGGGGGAAAGCAACCATATGTTGATTTGTCTGTTAGTGTACTGGGTGTTTGAGGTATGTAGTATCCACGCTTGGTTGGGTGTGTCAGAGGACCATGGATGCGTTCACAACCCCAATTGGGGTACATCGGGAATGATTTTGTGGAACCGATGTGCCCGGCACACACTAAGTTTTGTTGCAAGTTAATAGTGTGCCATGTCCGGGGGGGTTGTGATTAAACTCTGGTGAATTGCGTACTGTGGTGATTGGGGTATGAAAGCCCCGCAGTTGCAATGATCGGACGCGCCTAGCGTGTCCTTTAGTTGATGGTAGGGAAATGAAGGCCCTTGTCAGCTCACCTAAGTATTCATGGAAGTTTGGCATAAGGTCGCTGTGGTAGGGGTATGAAGGCCCCGTCAGCGCATGCACAATCGGGCGCACGAGCGCTTAGCGGAGTCGAATGCCGCTCAAGTGCCTGTCCGGTGCATCGGGTGTGTGTGATACGAGGGCAATGAGGTTCGCACGGGGGCTCGCCTCCCGTGTGCTACCGGACTTGACAACATATAGAACGTGGTGTTTGCTCCTCCGGGTGCAATGGACAATGAACATTCGAACGCAAAGTCGGAATTCTGGTTGATCCTACCAGTAATATACGCTCGTCTCAAAGGTTAAGCCATGCATGTCTAAGTACAAACAGATTTAATGTGAAACCGCATAAGGCTCAGTATAACAGCTATAATTTACGAGATCATCAACCTAGTTACTTGGATAACTGTGGAAAATCTAGAGCTAATACATGCAACATGCCAGGACCCTCGCGGGAACTGGTGCACTTATTAGTCAAACCAATCGCGGGTTCTCCGTGTCATTGAGTTGAAGTCTGGATAATGATGCTGATCGTATGGTCTCGCACCGACGACAGATCTCGCAAATATCTGCCCTATCAACTATGGATGGTAGTATAGAGGACTACCATGGTTGCAACGGGTAACGGGGAATCAGGGTTCGATTCCGGAGAGGGAGCCTGAGAAATGGCTACCACATCCAAGGAAGGCAGCAGGCGCGTAAATTACCCAATCCCGGGACGGGGAGGTAGTGACGAGAAATAACAATATGAAACTCTTTAATGATGTTTCATAATTGGAATGAGTAGAGCATAAATCCTTCTACGAGGATCAAGTGGAGGGCAAGTCTGGTGCCAGCAGCCGCGGTAATTCCAGCTCCACTAGCGTATATTAAAATTGTTGCGGTTAAAACGTTCGAAGTTGATACTTGTCCAACACAGTCCGGCTCCGCCGACCCGGTCAACCCGTGGTCGGTGGGCCAAGTCGGAATCTGGTTGCGACTCAATGGTGTGGTAGGGCACCAAGTCTGTGTCATGGTGTGCCCTTCAACGGGTGCAAGTGTAACATAGAGCTCGACCGCTCACGTTTACCTTGAACAAATTAGAGTGCTTAAAGCAGGGTGCCCAAACGCCCTAGAATAATCTTGCATGGAATAATGGAATACGACCTTGGTCTAATCTTTCATTGGTTTGTACTCAGACCGGAGGTAATGATTAACAGAAGTAGTTGGGGACACTAGTATTACGGCGCGAGAGGTGAAATTCGTAGACCGTCGTAAGACTAACTAAAGCGAAGGCATTTGTCAAGGATGCTTTCTTTAATCAAGAACGAAAGTTAGAGGATCGAAGGCGATTAGATACCGCCCTAGTTCTAACCGTAAACGATGCCAACTAGCAATTGGGAGACGCTACAACCAGGTGCTCTCAGTAGCTTCCGGGAAACCAAAGTCAGGTTCCGGGGGAAGTATGGTTGCAAAGTTGAAACTTAAAGGAATTGACGGAAGGGCACCACAATGAAATGGAGCTTGCGGTTCAATTTGACTCAACACGGGAAAACTTACCAGGTCCGAACTTATGGAGGTGAGACAGATTAATAGCTCTTTCTCAAATTTAAGGGTAGTGGTGCATGGCCGTTCTTAGTTCGTGGATTGATTTGTCTGGTTAATTCCGATAACGAACGTGACTCACATATGCTAACTAGAACGCAGTCAGCGTTAATGCGTCGATGCCGATTGGAACGGGTTAGGACCTTTCGGTGGAGTATGACCTGACACCTTCGCTGTTCGTGTGCGCAAGTGCACTTACGGTACGCTGCTTAGCAGGACAATTTGTGTTTAGCAAAATGAGATCGAGCGATAACAGGTCCGTGATGCCCTTAGATGTTCTGGGCTACACGCGTGCTACAATGTGGGTAGCAGCGTGTCTCCTATTCCGAGAGGAACGGGAAATCACTCAAATACTCACTTAGTAGGGATTATGGATTGCAATGGTCCATATGAACTCGGAACTTCTAGTAAGTGCTGGTCATCAGCCAGCGTTGAATACGTCCCTGCCCTTTGTACACACCGCCCGTCGCTACTACCGATGGATTATTTAGTGAGGTCTTTGGAGATGATCGTTCGCTGGATCCTCGTGAACCGCGTCTGCTTTATCGAAGTTGACCGAACTTGATGATTTAGAGGAAGTAAAAGTCGTAACAAGGTTTCCGTAGGTGAACCTGCGGAAGGATCATTAGTGGCCAAGTGATCCTTCCAGAAGTCCGAACCTGCGGGTTGAGACTTCGGCACAAGTTGCCATATGATAATTGACGAAACACTATAGAAGTCCGAACCTGCGGGTTGAGACTCAGGCACAAGTTGCCATATGAAAGTTGACGAAACACTAACAAGTCCGAACCTGCGGGTTGAGACTTAGGCACACGTTGCCTTATACATGACTTCGAACAAATACACAAGTCCGAACCTGCGGGTTGAGACTTAGGCACAAGTTGCCTTATACATGACTTCGAACAAATACACAAGTCCGAACCTGCGGGTTGAGACTTAGGCACAAGTTGCCATATGAAAGTTGACGAAACACTAACAAGTCCGAACCTGCGGGTTGAGACTTAGGCACACGTTGCCTTATACATGACTTCGAACAAATACACAAGTCCGAACCTGCGGGTTGAGACTTAGGCACAAGTTGCCTTATACATACATTGGCCAAATAAACAGAAGTCCGAACCTGCGGGTTGAGACTTAGGCACAAGTTGCCATATTATATTCGATCAAACACTAAGTAGTCCGAACCTGCGGGTTGAGACTCAAGACCGTAACAAGATGTCACTATACAAGTCCGAACCTAAGGGTTGAGACTTAATGCGATCTAGATACCAAGTTGACATCCAATACCTGTTGAGCAAAACCAAAGATTCCCTGTTCTCGAATGATTACACTATATAACAGGGAATCATGAAGAAATCAAGCAAGCGTGAAACAAAGTCATCACTTGGGCATGCTCGATAGCCAACCACATGACCTTAACCTAAGAGAGCATGCAAACCACATGATACCTATAAACGATTAACCCGCCCTAGTTCAATCGTTCACCAAGTGATGACTTCAGTATGGCTAAGAGAAAAACTTTTAAATGGGAAAAACTCTAAGTCCGAACCTCCGGGTTGAGACTTCCGCGTCGGAGGTGGGCGCACCTCCTATCCGAAAGATGATGAATCAGGGGTGTTCGGTCAGCAATGGTCGGATGCCCCGTCGTAGTCCAACTATGACAATCAAAGTCAAGACCTCCGGGTTGAGACTTTCCGCGAGTACAAGCATAAAGGAACACGGACCAAGCCGTACCGAGAGAATCGGTACTAGAGCCCTCGTGGTTCTACATTGAGAGAGCCCTCGTGGTTCTCATTAGGGGCTTTATGCAAGTCGTACTCAATACTGTGGTGTGAAGTATAAAGTATAGTCCTCGCCTGGTCCACGCTGCTTCGGCGGTCCTGGGTAAGATAGTTAATTCTAGCTTGCCCTATAGTGGAATGAGGACACTTAATGCTTCGTCTTTTAGCGGCGGCTAGACTCCTCCTCACGGGGAACGAGTTGACGCGCACAGCGGCGGCTTACGCACTATGGCAATCATGGATGCCTGAAGATTCCGTGAAGTTCTCCCCTGGTCCACGCTGCCTCGGCAGTCCTGGGTAAAATGGAATATTTCCAGCTTGCCCTATAGTGGAAGAGGACTATCCAACAATACAAAGTCAAGACCTCCGGGTTGAGACTTTCCGCGTCGGTGGTGTCGCGCACCGCCTATCCGAAAGATGGTGTAACAGGGGTGTTCGATCAGCAATGGTCGGATGCCCCGTCATAGTCCAACTATGACAACCAAAGTCAAGACCTCCGGGTTGAGACTTTCCGCGTCCGGAGGTACGCGTACCGCCTACCCGAAAGATGGTGTGCTTCTGGGGTATTCGATGAGTCGGATACCCCGTCGTAGTCCAACTATGACAATCAAAGTCAAGACCTCCGGGTTGAGACTTCCGCGTCCGGAGGTACGCGTACCGCCTACCCGAAAGATGGTGTGCTTCTGGGGTATTCGATGAGTCGGATACCCCGTCGTAGTCCAACTATGACAATCAAAGTCAAGACCTCCGGGTTGAGACTTCCGCGTCCGGAGGTACGCGTACCGCCTACCCGAAAGATGGTGAATCAGGGGTGTTCGATCAGCAATGGTCGGATGCCCCGTCGTAGTCCAACTATGACAATCAAAGTCAAGACCTCCGGGTTGAGACTTTCTAAGAGTACAAGCATAAAGGAACACGGACCAAGCCGTACCGAGAGAATCGGTACTAGAGCCCTTGTGGTTCTACATTGAGAGAGCCCTCGTGGTTCTCATTAGGGGCTTTATGCAAGAAGTACTCAATACTGTGGTGTGAAGTATAAAGTATAGAGTCCTCCACTGGTCCACGCTGCTCCGGCGGTCCTGGGTAAGATAGTTCATTCTAGCTTGCCCTATGTGGAAGAGGACTCAATACCCTACCTGTTGAGCTTGAAACAAAGTCATCACTTGGGCATGCTCATATTGCCATACACAATTACATTATATTCGAATGAGCATGCAAGCGACCCTATATAGACCGAACCAAAACGATAGATACCGCCGTAGTTCACCCCCACCAAGTGATGACTTCAGTATGGCTAGTGTGTGAAGTATAAAGTATAGTCCTCCCCTGGTCCACACTGCTTCGGCGGTCCTGGGTAAGATAGTTAGTTCTAGCTTGCCCTATGTGGAAGAGGACACCATACTTAATACTGTGGTGTAATGAACAAAGTATAGTCCTCCACTGGTCCACGCTGCTTCGGCGGTCCTGGGTAAGATAGTTAGTTCTAGCTTGCCCTATGTGGAAGAGGGCATACAAGACAAAGTATAGTTCTCCCCTGGTCCACGCTG
Organism: Anopheles ziemanni; assembly: GCF_943734765.1. Taxonomy (NCBI): domain Eukaryota; kingdom Metazoa; phylum Arthropoda; class Insecta; order Diptera; family Culicidae; genus Anopheles; species Anopheles ziemanni. The sequence continues at coordinate 36,998 of NW_026689750.1, read as the reverse complement.
CTTCGGCGGTCCTGGGTAAGATAGTTAATTCTAGCTTGCCCTATGTGGAAGAGAGCATACATGAACCAAGAACGAAGGTTAGATCGAGGAATGATTCGACAACTAACCGATGGTATGAAATGTGAAGAATTCAAGCAAGCACACAATCAAGTCATCACTTGGGCATGCTCGATAGCCAACCTCATGACATTAACCTAGTAGAGCATGCGAAAACCAATATATATGTAAACGATGCCCCTCCCTAGTTCAGCGCTTCAACCAAGTGATGACTTCAGAATGGCTAAATCAAATCGGTTCAAAACATACCATCGGTACCCTATTGAAACACACAAGTCGATATCAAACCTCATGATTGTGTAGTCCTCCACTGGTCCACACTGCTCCGGCGGTCCTGGGTAAGATAGTTCATTCTAGCTTGCCCTATGTGGAAGAGGGCACATTACTCAATACTGTGGTGTTATGAACAAAGTATAGTCCTCCACTGGTCCACGCTGCTTCGGCGGTCCTGGGTAAGATAGTTAGTTCTAGCTTGCCCTATGTGGAAGAGGGCATACAAGACAAAGTATAGTTCTCCCCTGGTCCACGCTGCTTCGGCGGTCCTGGGTAAGATAGTTAATTCTAGCTTGCCCTATGTGGAAGAGAGCATACATGAACCAAGAACGAAGGTTATGATCGAGGAATGATTCGACAACTAACCGATGGTATGAAATGTGAAGAATTCAAGCAAGCACACAATCAAGTCATCACTTGGGCATGCTCGATAGCCAACCTCATGACATTAACCTAGTAGAGCATGCGAAAACCAATATATATGTAAACGATGCCTCCCTAGTTCAGCGCTTCAACCAAGTGATGACTTCAGAATGGCTAAATCAAATCGGTTCAAACCATACCATCGGTATCCTATTGAAACACACAAGTCGATATCAAACCTCATGATTGTGTAGTCCTCCACTGGTCCACGCCGCTTCGGCCGTCCTGGGTAAAATGGAACATTCCAGCTTGCCCTATGTGGAAGAGGGCACATTACTCAATACTGTGGTGTGAAGTATAAAGTTCAGTTCTCCCCTGGTCCACGCTGCTTCGGCGGTCCTGGGTAAGATAGTTCATTCTAGCTTGCCCTATGTGGAAGAGGACACTTAATACTTCGTCTCTAAGCGGCGGCTTGACTCCTCCCTACGGGGAACGGGTTTACGCGCACAGCGGCGGCTTACGCACTATGGCAGTCATGGATGCCTTACGTTTCTATGAAAAGTGTGTTCCTCCCCTGGTCCACGCTGCTTCGGCAGTCCTGGGTAAGATAGTTAGTTCTAGCTTGCCCTATGTGGAAGAGGACACGTAGACTTACTGTGGTGTGAAGTATAAAGTTCAGTTCTCCCCTGGTCCACGCCGCTTCGGCCGTCCTGGGTAAAATGGATTCATCCAGCTTGCCCTATGTGGAATGAGGACACTTTATGCTTCGTCTCTAAGCGGCGGCTTGCTCCTCCCTACGGGGAACGGGTATACGCGCACAGCGGCGGCTTACGTTATGGCAGTCATGGATGCCTTACGTTTCCATGAAAAGTGTGTTCCTCCCCTGGTCCACGCTGCTTCGGCAGTCCTGGGTAAGATAGTTAGTTCTAGCTTGCCCTATGTGGAAGAGGACACGTAGACTTACTGTGGTGTGAAGTATAAGGTTCAGTTCTCCCCTGGTCCACGCCGCTTCGGCCGTCCTGGGTAAAATGGATTAATCCAGCTTGCCCTATGTGGAATGAGGACACTTTATGCTTCGTCTCTAAGCGGCGGCTTGCTCCTCCCTACGGGGAACGGGTATACGCGCACAGCGGCGGCTTACGCAAGTTAGTCACCCTCGGCAGTGGATCACTCGGCTCATGGATCGATGAAGACCGCAGCTAACTGCGCGTCATAATGTGAACTGCAGGACACATGAACATTGATAAGTTGAACGCATATTGCACGTCGTGGGAACCTACCATGATGTACAGATGACTGAGCGCT
>NW_026689750.1:5000-30000 GCF_943734765.1 Anopheles ziemanni | reverse complement strand
GATACTTGGGGTTGGTTTGGTTTTGGTGACCCAATACTAGATGTACCATCTCGGTGGTATGTCAGTATCACCTATACTCCAGACCACTTGCATGGTTAGCAAGCGTTGTGATCTAATGGCCCAACCGGGCAAACACTTTGGGTTCGCAAGGACTTAGAGTGCCGGGACGGGTTGGCGGATCCAACACTCTGGGTACCTCCGGGTACTTGGGGTTGGTTGAGGACTTGGTGAACAAACACTTGATATACACTCTCCGGATGTACTTCGGGTGTCACCTGTTGTCCGAGACCACTTGCATGGTTAGCAAGCGTTGTGATTCAATGGCCCTACCGGGCAAACACTTTGGGTTCGCAAGGACTTGGAGTGCCGGGACGGGTTGGCGGATCCAACACTCTGGGTACCTCCGGGTACTTGGGGTTGGTTGAGGACTTGGTGAACAAACACTTGTTGTACACTCTCCGGATGTACTTCGGGTGTCACCTGTTGTCCGAGGCCACTTGCATGGTAGCAAGCGTTGTGATACAATGGCCCTACCGGGCAAACACTTTGGGTTCGCAAGGACTTGGAGTGCCGGGACGGGTTTGCGGATCCAACACTCTGGGTACCTCCGGGTACTTGGGGTTGGTTGAGAACTTGGTGAAGCTACCCCTGTCACCTTGTTCGAGGCCACTTGCATGGTCGCAAGCGTTGTGATACAATGGCCCTACCGGGCAAACACTTTGGGTTCGCAAGGACTTGGAGTGCCGGGACGGGTTGGCGGATCCAACACTCTGGGTACCTCCGGGTACTTGGGGTTGGTTGAGGACTTGGTGAGCAAACACTTGATATACGTTCTTCGGATGTACTTCGGGTGTCACCTGTTGTCCGAGGCCACTTGCATGGTCAACGGTTGAGGTGGTGATGGCGGGTCGGTGCTGTAGGGTGCCGGCCTGTTGGCTGCCTTGGCCGGGTTGGTTGGTTAACACTTGATTGGGCTTGCACCCGAGGGTAATGGCACTTGAAGGTGGGTACTGGCCGGCTGACCTGGTGTGATGGTTGGTTGGTGAACACTTGGCGGTACTTGCACTTGGCTGTGCTTGGACTTGAAGGTGGGATCCGGCTGGCCTAGGCCATTGGTGGTTGGTTGGTGGGTTAGCCCTTAGCTGGGCTGGCTGGCTGGCTGGCCATCGGTGGTGTGGTGTGGTGAGGTGTGTGGAGTCGAGCATCGCGCGCCGTTGCCTTCTTCGGAGTGTTGTAGGTACGCAAGTGCTTGCAATGCAAAGAGGTTGGTGATGGAGTGACATTGCCTTCACCATGGAGTTGCGGGTACTTAGGTACTTGCAAGGAGATGGTGGTATGGTGGTGTTGCGTGTGTGGTGTTCGATTAGAAAGATATAATTTCTAAGTCCGGATTAGTGCTGTCAGTGGGGCCGCCGCTAACAGGTCCTGCACGGCCACCGTGGGGCTTGACTTGGCGCTATTCCGGACTTGGGGCGATCACGATGTCCCCGTGCGGGACTTAGAAGATGGAAGAACACAAGTACCCTTATCCCATGACTTGTGAGCGATTGGCATACGTTACCACATGAAGAGAAAAATTGGCTAAGTCCCGGATCCATATTATATGAAGAGAAAAATCGGCTAAGTCCCGGATCCATATTATATGAAGAGAAAAATTGGCTAAGTCCCGGATCCATATTATATGAAGAGAAATATCGGCTAAGTCCAGGATCCATATATAATAACCTAATAATCGGCTAAGTCCCGGATCCATATTATATGAAGAGAAAAATCGGCTAAGTCCAGGATCCATATATAATAACCTAATAATCGGCTAAGTCCAGGATCCATATATAATAACCTAATAACAGGCTAAGTCCAGGATCCATATTATATGAAGAGAAAAATCGGCTAAGTCCGAGATTGGGTCTGTCAGACATACACTTTCAAGATACCACACAAGCAAGCAAGATGGCCTAGTGATGGAACCATATAATATGAAGAGAAAAATCGGCTAAGTCCGAGATTGGGTCTGTCGGAAATACACTATCAAGTTACCACACAAGCAAGCAAGATGGCCTAATGATGGATCCATATGATATGAAGAGAAAAATCGGCTAAGTCCAGGATCCATATAATATGAAGAGAAAAATCGGCTAAGTCCCAGATTGGGTCTGTCAGAAATACTCTTCCAAGTTACCACACAAGCAAGCAAGATGGCCTAGTGATGGATCCATATGATATGAAGAGAAAAATCGGCTAAGTCCAGGATCCATATAATATGAAGAGAAAAATCGGCTAAGTCCCAGATTGGGTCTGTCAGAAATACACTTCCAAGTTACCACACAAGCAAGCAAGATGGCCTAGTGATGGATCCATATGATATGAAGAGAAAAATCGGCTAAGTCCCAGATTGGGTCTGTCGGAAATACACTATCAAGTTACCACACAAGCAAGCAAGATGGCCTAATGATGGATCCATATGATATGAAGAGAAAAATCGGCTAAGTCCAGGATCCATATAATATGAAGAGAAAAATCGGCTAAGTCCCAGATTGGGTCTGTCAGAAATACACTTCCAAGTTACCACACAAGCAAGCAAGATGGCCTAGTGATGGATCCATATGATATGAAGAGAAAAATCGGCTAAGTCCAGGATCCATATAATATGAAGAGAAAAATCGGCTAAGTCCCAGATTGGGTCTGTCAGAAATACACTTCCAAGTTACCACACAAGCAAGCAAGATGGCCTAGTGATGGATCCATATGATATGAAGAGAAAAATCGGCTAAGTCCAGGATCCATATAATATGAAGAGAAAAATCGGCTAAGTCCCAGATTGGGTCTGTCAGAAATACACTTCCAAGTTACCACACAAGCAAGCAAGATGGCCTAGTGATGGATCCATATGATATGAAGAGAAAAATCGGCTAAGTCCCAGATTGGGTCTGTCAGAAATACACTTCCAAGTTACCACACAAGCAAGCAAGATGGCCTAGTGATGGATCCATATGATATGAAGAGAAAAATCGGCTAAGTCCAGGATCCATATAATATGAAGAAAAAAATCGGCTAAGTCCCAGATTGGGTCTGTCAGAAATACACTTCCAAGTTACCACACAAGCAAGCAAGATGGCCTAGTGATGGATCCATATGATATGAAGAGAAAAATCGGCTAAGTCCCAGATTGGGTCTGTCAGAAATACACTTCCAAGTTACCACACACGCAAGCAAGATGGCCTAGTGATGGATCCATATGATATGAAGAGAAAAATCGGCTAAGTCCAGGATCCATATAATATGAAGATAAAAATCTTCTAAGTCCCAGATTGGGTCTGTCAGAAATACACTTCCAAGTTACCACACAAGCAAGCAAGATGGCCTAGTGAAGGATCCATATGACATGAAGAGAAAAATTGGCTAAGTCCAAGATTGGGTCTGTCAGACATACACTTTCAAGTTACCACACAAGCAAGCAAGATGGCCTAGTGATGGATTCATATAATATGAAGAGAAAAATCGGCTAAGTCCCAGATTGGGTCTGTCTGAAATACACTTTCAGTTTACCACATGAGCAAGCAAGTTACCACATGAAGAGAAAGCCGGCAAAGTCCGGGAATGTTACCACATGAACTGGAAAATGGGCAAACACCTACCTTTACAGGGAACGTGAATAAGTAAGGCTGTAGACATCGGATCGACAAGCCAAAGACTGATATGGAAAGGAAATGAGTAGTACTAGCTTTCCTGAGAGTTGCAGAGCTTAGACTGCATATGAACGGAAGTTATTAAGCGTCAAAGTCAGAAAAGTTGCCCGAAGGAACACAAGTTCCAACTTAGAGCATGAATACCGCCTAGACGGTAAGAGGTACGGCCAGGCTGAGGAATAAGAAAATGTTGGCCAACATGTTCCCTAACTATCCCCCGAAGACCGTAAAGCAATCCAACATCAACCAAGAAAGTTATAGCCCGATCAAGGAAACACCTACTTTGCACCGATATTGCACCAAATACATGTACCAAGCACCTTCGGTTGCATACCTGCAGGGGCTTACCATAGTAGGCCATGGAAGACCGATATACCGAACATAATCACTTTCTATCTCCTCGGGTGTTGGAGATAGCGCTTTGCGGTATAAGAACGAAAGTTAGACCATATCTTGGTGCATCTTTTTGCCCGAGAACACAAGACCCTATCTACCAAGGCAAGAAAGTTGTGTGGGGACAAAATGTCCAAAAGTGCCCAAAGTGGCACACTTGAACCATATATTCGAGAAAAACACAAGTGTGGGCCCGAGCTAGCAAGTTGAAATGTTCTGACCGTCAGTAGCCCTAGTTGAGGTGCACTTATCATTATACGAGGCCAACGTGCCAGCTAGTCTCTAAAGGGGCGATATGGGTGTTCCAAGGTTTGTACCCAATTGAGGAAAAAACAGGGTAAGGTACGGTGTACCGCGAATAACTCGGGCTATAGATGTCCGATCGATGAGTTTGGCATATGTATGGAAAGGTCTCGACGAGACCTAACTACCCTGAAAGTATGAAGGCAAAGACTTGAATGACCGGGAAGTTATTAAGTGCACAAGTGGTAAAGTTGCACCAAAGTCCATGTTACCCGAAGTGGTACATGAACACCCAATATTCGACCAAAACACAAGTTTAGAGACGAGCTAGCGAGCTACATTGTTCAGACCGTCAGTAGCCCGCATCAAGACACGCATTTCATTATATTGAGCCTAGCCGCTAGCTCGACTCGAAGTCGGTCATATGGTTGGTTGATGGTTCGGACCGACCACGTGGTGTACCAAGGTGATGTACCTTTCATGAATTAAAACTCTGGCTGTATGGCACTGAGCGACAAGCTAAGGTGTGATTTGGAATAGTCTTGAGTGGGACTATTTAGGAAAAATGCGAACAAAAAATCACAAAGTCCTTGGGCGAAGCTATTAGCGAAACATAGAGCAAATTGGTACCAAAAACTATGGAAATGGGACTTGAGTCAAAAATAACCGCAAGTTGGAGAAGAGATAGCAAGCTTGCGTAGAACAATTATATTTGGTGCATGGTATCACCAACAAAAAAGTATATGGGGCCAAGGTGCTGGCTGGCCTCCAAAGTGGAGATATGGGCGATCCAAAGTTTGTACCCAAGTACGAACAAGTATGGAAAAAACAGGGTAAGGTACCAAGTACCATTAATAACTTCGGCTGTAGATGGCCAAGCGAGGCAAACGGTTCACCGTTGGAAAGGTCTTGGGGAGACCTATCTACCCTGAAAGTTTCATGAGGCTGAGTTGAAAGACCACGGAGATATTAGGTGATGATGGTCCAATTCGGGGACCAAGTCGCAGGAAATGGCGCTTGACCAAAATCACCCTTGGAAGGTGAATACCGGCTTACCGGTAAGAGATAGCGACTTGGCGTAGAATATTCATAAGTTGGGCGTGTAGAGACGCAACTTTTATTATATGGGGCCAACCCGGTCAGGGTGCTCCAAGTCGGTCGTTTGGTTGGTTTATGGTTTGGGCCGACCACGTGGTGTGCCAAGTTGAGGTACCTTTCATGAATTATAACTTGGTCAGTTTGCCACCGAGCGACAAGCTGCGGTGTGTTTTGGAATGGTCTTGAGTGGGACTATCAAGGAAAAATACCAATCGAAAATCAGCTTGTCCATGGCCGAAGCTATTAGTGAAACATATAGCAAAATGGGTCCAAAAACGAATGAAATGGGAATTGGACCAAGAATAACGGCAAGTTGGAGAAGAGATAGCAAGCTTGCGTAGAACAATTATATTTGGTGCATGGTATCACCAACAAAAAAGTATATGGGGCCAAGGTGCTGGCTGGCCTCCAAAGTGGAGATATGGGCGATCCAAAGTTTGTACCCAAGTACGAACAAGTATGGAAAAAACAGGGTAAGGTACCAAGTACCATTAATAACTTCGGCTGTAGATGGCCGAGCGAGGCAAACGGCTCACCGTTGGAAAGGTCTCGGGGAGACCTATCTACCCTGAAAGTTTCATGAGGCTGAGTTGAAAGACCACGGAGATATTAGGTGATGATTGTCCAATTCGGGGACCAAGTCGCAGGAAATGGCACTTCACCAAAATCACCCTTGGAAGGTGGATACTGGCTTACCGGTAAGAGATAGCGACTTGGCGTAGAATATTCATAAGTTGGGCGTGTAGAGACGCAACTTTCATTATATGGGGGCAACCCGGTCAGGGTGCTCCAAGTCGGTCGTTTGGTCGGTTTATGGTTTGGGCCGACCACGTGGTGTACCAGGTAGAGGTACCTTTCATGATTTATAACTCGGTCAGTTTGCCACCGAGCGACAAGCTGCGGTGTGTTTTGGAATGGTCTTGAGAGGGACTATCAAGGAAAAATACAAATGGAAAATCAGCTTGTCCATGGTCGAAGCTATTAGTGAAACATATAGCAAAATGGGTTCAAAAACGAATGAAATGGGACTTGGACCAAGAATAACGGCAAGTTGGAGAAGAGATAGCAAGTTGACGTAGAACAATTATATTTAGTGCATGGTATGACCAACAAAAAAGTATATGGGGTCAAGGTGCTGGCTGGCCTCTAAAGTGGAGATATGGGCGATACAAAGTTTGTACCCAAGTATGGCAAAAACTGGTAGAGGTACCTTTCATGAATTACTGCTCAGGCTGTATGGCACTTAGCGGGACGCTTGGCTCTGGTATGGAATAGTCTTGAGTGGGACTATCAAGGAAAAATACGAACAAAAAATCACCATGTCCACGGACGAAGGTATTAGCGAATCTTAGAGCGAAATTGCGACCAAGTCGCTGGAAATGGCCCTTGGACCAAGTATACCGTCAAGGCGGTACGAGATAGCGAGTTGACGTAGAACATTTATAAGTTTGCCTCCACGAGACGAAAGTTTAGTTATATGGGGCCAACCCGCTCAGGGTTGTCCAAGTCGGTCATATGGCTGATCGAAATTTTCGACCAAGTACTGAGAAAACAGGGTAAGGTACCGTGTACCTCGAATAACTTTGGCTGTAGATGTCCGAGCGAGGCAAACGGCATAGCGTTGGAAAGGTCTTGAGGTGTTCTAGGCACCCTGAAAGTTTGAAAAGGCTATCTGGAAAACTCGTGGAGATATTAGAGAAACATTGGGCCCAAAAGATACCAAGTCGCAGGAAATGGGCCCTCCAAGAACACCCTAAAATCCCAATTACGGCTAAGTTGCAGGCCAGCTAGCGAAGTGAAATGTTCTAGGCATAACTAGAACACGTTAATGCGCAACTTTTTGAATCAGAACTTTTTTCGATATCTGGCCCCCAAAGGGGGGATATGGGCGATCAAAGGATTTTTCCAAGTTTCGGTACTTTTTACGGTATCGCTCATAGCTCCGGCTGTATGCAAGCAAATGACAATCTAAGACATGATTTGGAAAGGTATTGAGCAGTACTAACTTACGTTAGAACACAGCGAAGCGCTATCGGTTCATGGCAAGGCCGATATAAGCAGTCAAAGATGAAAAATGTTGACAAAATGAACAAAAATTACCTTGGTACGCGAATAGCGGCCAGGGATGAAGAGGTACGAAGGTGGTGTAGAAGAATTATAATTAGTACTTGGTACGCTCTAAAAGTTTGCCGAAGACCGCAAAGCGCTCAGACCCATAGAAAGTGGCCATTTGGGCCGAACAGTGCGTGCAAAGAGGTGAAAATGCAAAAATTGCACTTTGGGGGGCGATTTGCGGGGGGAAGGAGGGGTCGGAGGGCAAAATGTCCCTTGACCAAAAAGTCTTATCTCGTCGAGATCTACAACATTGCCGAAGACCGCAAAGCGCTAGCTCGCAATCGAAAAATCAAGAATTTGAAAATTTTCTAAGTCTTGGGCTCCCTAAGGAAAAGTTTCAAAAATCACGTTTGTCCTCAATTTTGAAGGGGAAGGAGTCGGTTCCGGGGCATGGTGTCTTCGGCAAAAAGTCTTATCTTTTTGCGTACTTTCGACTAGTTCAATAAAAATTTTTGACCCAAAATTTGTTCGGCGGACCCCTAGGTCGAAAAACCCGAAAAAATCCCAAAAAAGTCGAAAATGTCGAAAAATGAGAAAACCTCATATTCGGACTCTACACGAGCCCCAGATATTGAAAAGTGAAATCCGCGGTCGATTTGGAACAAAAAATTGACCTAGGCAAAGTTGTATGGAGGTAGGGACCCCTGAGAAAAAAGTTTGGTCCCGAGGCTCCTTGGACCACCAAGTCCCTAGGTCGGACCAAAATCGGAAAAAATCCGACCAAAGTCGAAAGTGTCGAAAATTTTAAAAAACCCCTTTTGGGGCCCTATGGCCTCCCTAGATAATGAAAAGTGAGGTCCGCGGCCGATCCGGAAGAAAAACTTGACCTAGGCAAACTTGTATGACGGTGGGGACCCAAAAAAATTTCGATGAGTGTAGTTTAGACAGGCCGGAAAATGTATCGGTGGTCCGTATCAAGGGACGTCTTTTAGTTCCATGGGGTGGTGGTCGTCGAACAAAGTCGCCTAGGTCGACCACCAGAAAGACCAGTCGTGTTGTAATGGATGTTTTGACCACTTTACTAGGGAAACCTAGTAGGTCGAAGCAAATTTGGGGTTCGAGATGAGTTGGTGAAAGTTGGTCCAACCTAGGTGTGCTTGGTGGAGGTTGACCATGAAAGTAGAGCATGATGGGAATGACCATAACTTTGGTTCTAGATGTCGGATCGGTACACTTTCGGCAGTTTTGGAAAGGTGAAGGCCTGCTCTAGCTATGTTTCCTACCAAGCTGAGCGCCTACTAGTGACCCGGAGGAGGTATTAAGGGTCAAAGGCAAAAAGGGGTACCCTAAAGTGCGTGTGACCAAGAAAATGGGAAAAACGGTATCGCCTATAGCTCAGGCTGTATGGCTCGGATCGGAAAGCTTGGATATGCGTTGGAAAGGTCTTGACGAGCGCTAGCTATGTGTCCTACCAAGCGAAGCGCTAGGTGTTGAGCAAGTCGGTCATATTAGAGGGCAAAGGTGAAAAATGGTGGTTTAGAGGCGAAAATTCACCTTATGATCGAAAATAGCGGGCGAACGATAAGAGCTACGAACACGGCGTAGAACAATCATAAGTACGTTACCACAAGACCTAACTTTGGCCAATATAGAGCGAGAAGATCGGAGGTACCCATCAGGGTGATATGGCTGGTTCAAAGTTGGACCAAAACGAGACTTGAGAAATGGGTTGAAACACGGTATCGCGAATAACTCAGGCTGTATGGAACGGATCGACAAGCTAAGATCAGTGTTGGAAAGGTCGAACCGAGCGCTAACTATAATCCCAAACAACCGAAGCGCTAAGTGTTGAGCAAAACTGAGTTATTAAGCGACAAAGTGGAAAAATAATACCAAAATTTCCAAAAATCACACAAGACCAAGAATACCGAGCAGGCGGTAAGAGATAGCGGGTTGACGTAGAATACTTATAAGTTTGCCTCTACGAGACCTAAAAGTCGTCCATAGACAGCGAGAAGATCGGACCACTCTGGAAGGGTGATACGAGTGGTCAAAAATTGGCAAAAATGAAACATGGCTAAAATGGATTTGACTTGTGCACCGTATAGCTCCGGCTGTATGGCATGGATTGTTAAGCTAGGATATGTTTTGGAAAGGTAACACCCAGCGCTAGATACGACTAGAAGAAAGCAAAGCGCTAACTAGCATGATTTGGAAGTTATTAAGTGTCAAAGTCGAAAAATGTTACCAAAATTGAAACTCGAGTACATTGGGCCAAAAAGTACAAGTTGTGAAATTTGGACTTACGAGTAAAATACCGAGCAGGCGGTAAGAGATAGAGACTTGGTGTAGAACAATTATATGTTGGGCATGTTATAACCTATATTTGGCCCGAACATAGTGACGAGATCGGTGGTACCCAAAAGGGTGGTACAGGTGTTAGATGGTTTTCCCAGAGCATAAGCTCCACATGATATGGAAAACGGGAAACATCATAACTTCGGCTGTATGGCATGGAATAGAACGAACAAGGTATCGATGGAAAGAGAAAAGGTAGCGCTAACTATAATTCCTACCAAGCAAAGCGCTAGCATGTGACCGTTCGGGTGTTATTGTGAGTCAAAGTCAGAAATTGTTACCACGAGAGGCGAAAATCCGACTAAGTCCATGAATACCGGGCTGGCGGTAAGAGATACGGCTTGGCCGTAGAACATTTATAAGTTGGCCAATACAAGACCTAAGTTTTGTCCATAGACGACAAGAAGATCGAAGATACGTGAAGGTGAGATATGGGCGTCCCAAAGTGGGCCTTTGAAAAAGTGACAAACTTCCCTTATAACAGCATACACCAAATATCTCTGGCTCTATGGCACCGAATAAGAAGTTGAGGTCAGCGATAGAAAGGTGATAGTCAGCGCTAAATATCATACGAACAGAGTGAAGCGCTAAAGGGAAAGGATCTTGGTGATATAAGGTGACAAAGTCGAGAAAAGTTGCCTCAAAATCATGAAAAATGTGAAAAAATGGCTAAGTCCCGGGTGCCTTAAGGGCAGGTTGATCGAATGTACCGAGCTGGCGGTAAGAGATAGAGACTTGGTGTAGAACAATTATATGTTTGGCATGGCAAGACCTACATTTGGTCAATACAAAGTGAGAAGATCAAAGAAACCCGTAAGGGTGATATTGGTGTCCAAAGGTAAAAAGCACTAAGTCTTGGGAAACTTATATGAAGAAAAAGGACCCTGATGGGTCATATAGGATGGATCGAAAAATCGGCTAAGTCCCAAAATGGGGATGTCAGAACTACACTAAAAAGTTACCACACCAAGCAAGGCAAACTTATATGAAGCAAAGGACCCATATGGGTCATATGGTATTTTACGAAAAATCGGCTAAGTCCCAAAATGATGATGTCAGAACTACACTAAAATGTTACCACACCAAGCAAGGCAAACTTATATGAAGGCAAGGAACCTGATGGGTCATATGGTATGGATCGAAAAATCGGCTAAGTCCCAAAATGGGGATGTCTGAACTACACTCAAATGTTACCACATCAAGCAAGGCAAACTTATATGAAGGAAAGGACCCTGATGGGTCATATGGTATTTTACGAAAAATCGGCTAAGTCCCAAAATGGGGATGTCAGAACTACACTCATGTGTTACCACACCAAGCAAGGCAAACTTATATGAAGGCAAGGACCCTGATGGGTCATATGGTAATTTACGAAAAATCGGCTAAGTCCCAAAATGATGATGTCAGAACTACACTCAAATGTTACCACACCAAGCAAGGCAAACTTATATGAAGCAAAGGACCCTGATGGGTCATATGGTATTGATCGAAAAATCGGCTAAGTCCCAAAATGGGGATGTCAGAACTACACTCAAATGTTACCACACCAAGCAAGGCAAACTTATATGAAGGCAAGGACCCTGATGGGTCATATGGTATATTACGAAAAATCGGCTAAGTCCCAAAATGGGGATGTCAGAACTACACTAAAAAGTTACCACACCAAGCAAGGCAAACTTATATGAAGCAAAGGACCCATATGGGTCATATGGTATTTTACGAAAAATCGGCTAAGTCCCAAAATGATGATGTCAGAACTACACTCAAATGTTACCATACCAAGCAAGGCAAACTTATATGAAGCAAAGGACCCTGATGGGTCATATGGTATTTTACGAAAAATCGGCTAAGTCCCAAAATGGGGATGTCAGAACTACACTAAAAAGTTACCACACCAAGCAAGGCAAACTTATATGAAGCAAAGGACCCATATGGGTCATATGGTATTTTACGAAAAATCGGCTAAGTCCCAAAATGATGATGTCAGAACTACACTAAAATGTTACCACACCAAGCAAGGCAAACTTATATGAAGGCAAGGACCCTGATGGGTCATATGGTATGGATCGAAAAATCGGCTAAGTCCCAAAATGGGGATGTCTGAACTACACTCAAATGTTACCACATCAAGCAAGGCAAACTTATATGAAGGAAAGGACCCTGATGGGTCATATGGTATTTTACGAAAAATCGGCTAAGTCCCAAAATGGGGATGTCAGAACTACACTCATGTGTTACCACACCAAGCAAGGCAAACTTATATGAAGGCAAGGACCCTGATGGGTCATATGGTATTTTACGAAAAATCGGCTAAGTCCCAAAATGATGATGTCAGAACTACACTCAAATGTTACCACACCAAGCAAGGCAAACTTATATGAAGCAAAGGACCCTGATGGGTCATATGGTATTGATCGAAAAATCGGCTAAGTCCCAAAATGGGGATGTCAGAACTACACTCAAATGTTACCACACCAAGCAAGGCAAACTTATATGAAGGCAAGGACCCTGATGGGTCATATGGTATTTTACGAAAAATCGGCTAAGTCCCAAAATGGGGATGTCAGAACTACACTAAAAAGTTACCACACCAAGCAAGGCAAACTTATATGAAGCAAAGGACCCATATGGGTCATATGGTATTTTACGAAAAATCGGCTAAGTCCCAAAATGATGATGTCAGAACTACACTCAAATGTTACCATACCAAGCAAGGCAAACTTATATGAAGCAAAGGACCCTGATGGGTCATATGGTATTTTACGAAAAATCGGCTAAGTCCCAAAATGGGGATGTCAGAACTACACTCAAATGTTACCACACCAAGCAAGGCAAACTTATATGAAGCAAAGGACCCTGATGGGTCATATGGTATTTTACGAAAAATCGGCTAAGTCCCAAAATGGGGATGTCAGAACTACACTCAAATGTTACCACACCAAGCAAGGCAAACTTATATGAAGCAAAGGACCCTGATGGGTCATATGGTATTTTACGAAAAATCGGCTAAGTCCCAAAATGGGGATGTCAGAACTACACTCAAATGTTACCACACCAAGCAAGGCAAACTTATATGAAGCAAAGGACCCTGATGGGTCATATGGTATTTTACGAAAAATCGGCTAAGTCCCAAAATGGGGATGTCAGAACTACACTCAAATGTTACCACACCAAGCAAGGCAAACTTATATGAAGCAAAGGACCCTGATGGGTCATATGGTATTTTACGAAAAATCGGCTAAGTCCCAAAATGGGGATGTCAGAACTACACTCAAATGTTACCACACCAAGCAAGGCAAACTACCTAGGTGAACCCTAGCAAGAAACACGGACCAAGTCAGATGGCCTAAGTCAAGAGTGCAAGTGACCTAGGCAAAGTTGTATGACGGTGAGGACCCTGAAAAATCTGGTTAGTGTAGTTTAGACAGGGGAGGTTTCTGGGTCGGCTGAACCTCCTTATTTTGGGTTTTGACCTCCTCAAGAAGCTACACCTAGGCAAACTGCCTAGGGTGAAAGTGCGAAGACCAATCGAATAGTAAGACAAGTTTTGACCGATCGCCCTAGGCAAGCTTGTATGAAGAAAGGGACCCTATGGGTCATATGGAAATACATGAAAAATCGGCTAAGTCCCAAAATTGGGATGTCTGAACTACACTAAAAAGTTACCACATCAAGCAAGGCAAAGTACCTAGGTGAACCCTAGCAAGAAACACGGACCAAGTCAGATGACCTAAGTCAAGAGAACAAGTGACCTAGGCAAAGTTGTATGACGGTGAGGACCCTGAAAAATCTGGTTAGTGTAGTTTAGACAGGGGAGGTTTTTGGGTCGGCTGAACCTCCTTATTTTGGGTTTTGACCTCCTCAAGAAGCTACACCTAGGCAAACTGCCTAGGGTGAAAGTGCGAAGACCAATCGAATAGTAAGACAAGTTTTGACCGATCGCCCTAGGCAAGCTTGTATGAAGAAAGGGACCCTATGGGTCATATGGAAATACATGAAAAATCGGCTAAGTCCCAAAATTGGGATGTCTGAACTACACTAAAAAGTTACCACATCAAGCAAGGCAAAGTACCTAGGTGAACCCTAGGAAGAAACACGGACCAAGTCAGATGGCCTAAGTCAAGAGTACAAGTGACCTAGGCAAAGTTGTATGGCGCTGAGGACCCTGAAAAATCGGGTTAGTGTAGTTCAGACAGGGGAGGTTTTTGGGTCGGCTGAACCTCCTTATTTTGGGTTTTGACCTCCTCAAGAAGCTACACCTAGGCAAACTGCCTAGGGTGAAAGTGCGAAGACCAATCGAATAGTAAGACAAGTTTTGACCGATCGCCCTAGGCAAGCTTGTATGAAGAAAGGGACCCTATGGGTCATATGGAAATACATGAAAAATCGGCTAAGTCCCAAAATTGGGATGTCTGAACTACACTAAAAAGTTACCACAGCAAGCAAGGCAAAGTACCTAGGTGAACCCTAGGAAGAAACACGGACCAAGTCAGATGGCCTAAGTCAAGAGAACAAGTGACCTAGGCAAAGTTGTATGACGGTGAGGACCCTGAAAAATCTGGTTAGTGTAGTTTAGACAGGGGAGGTTTTTGGGTCGGCTGAACCTCCTTATTTTGGGTTTTGACCTCCTCAAGAAGCTACACCTAGGCAAACTGCCTAGGGTGAAAGTGCGAAGACCAATCGAATAGTAAGACAAGTTTTGACCGATCGCCCTAGGCAAGCTTGTATGAAGAAAGGGACCCTATGGGTCATATGGAAATACATGAAAAATCGGCTAAGTCCCAAAATGGGGATGTCTGAACTACACTAAAAAGTTACCACATCAAGCAAGGCAAAGTACCTAGGTGAACCCTAGGAAGAAACACGGACCAAGTCAGATGGCCTAAGTCAAGAGTACAAGTGACCTAGGCAAAGTTGTATGGCGCTGAGGACCCTGAAAAATCGGGTTAGTGTAGTTCAGACAGGGGAGGTTTCTGGGTCGGCTGAACCTCCTTATTTCGGGTTTTGGCCTCCTCAAGAAGACAGACCTAGGCAAAGTGCCTAGGGTGAAAGTGCGAAGACCAATCGAATAGTAAGACAAGTTTTGACCGATCGCCCTAGGCAAGCTTGTATGAAGAAAGGGACCCTATGGGTCATATGGAAATATACGAAAAATCGGCTAAGTCCCGAAATTGGAATGTCTGAACTACACTAAAAAGTTACCACATCAAGCAAGGCAAAGTACCTAGGTGAAACCTAGGAAGAAACACGGACCAAGTCAGATGGCCTAAGTCAAGAGTACAAGTGACCTAGGCAAAGTTGTATGGCGCTAAGGACCATGAAAAATCGGGTTAGTGTAGTTAAGACAGGGGAGGTTTCAGGGTCGGCCAGACCTCCTTATTTCGGGTTTTGGCCTCCTCAAGAAGACAGACCTAGGCGAATTGCCTAGGGTGAAACTGCGAAGACCAATCGAATAGTAAGACAAGTTTTGACCGATCGCCCTAGGCAAGCTTGTATGAAGAAAGGGACCCTAAGGGTCATATGGAAATACATGAAAAATCGGCTAAGTCCCAAAATTGGGATGTCAGAACTACACTAAAAAGTTACCACATCAAGCAAGGCAAAGTACCTAGGTGAACCCTAGGAAGAAACACGGACCAAGTCAGATGGCCTAAGTCAAGAGTGCAAGTGACCTAGGCAAAGTTGTATGACGGTGAGGACCCTGAAAAATCTGGTTAGTGTAGTTAAGACAGGGGAGGTTTCAGGGTCGGCCAGACCTCCTTATTTCGGGTTTTGGCCTCCTCAAGAAGACAGACCTAGGCGAATTGCCTAGGGTGAAACTGCGAAGACCAATCGAATAGTAAGACAAGTTTTGACCGATCGCCCTAGGCAAGCTTGTATGAAGAAAGGGACCCTATGGGTCATATGGAAATACATGAAAAATCGGCTAAGTCCCAAAATTGGGATGTCTGAACTACACTAAAAAGTTACCACATGAAGCAAGGCAAAGTACCTAGGTGAACCCTAGGAAGAAACACGGACCAAGTCAGATGGCCTAAGTCAAGAGTACAAGTGACCTAGGCAAAGTTGTATGGCGCTGAGGACCCTGAAAAATCGGGTTAGTGTAGTTAAGACAGGGGAGGTTTCAGGGTCGGCTGGACCTCCTTATTTCGGGTTTTGGCCTCCTCAAGAAGACAGACCTAGGCGAACTGCCTAGGGTGAAAGTGCGAAGACCAATCGAATAGTAAGACAAGTTTTGACCGATCGCCCTAGGCAAGCTTGTATGAAGAAAGGGACCCTACGGGTCATATGGAAATACATGAAAAATCGGCTAAGTCCCAAAATTGGGATGTCAGAACTACACTATAAAGTTACCACATTAGCAAGGCAGACTTGTATGAAGAACGGGACCCTGG
Organism: Anopheles ziemanni; assembly: GCF_943734765.1. NCBI lineage: Eukaryota > Metazoa > Arthropoda > Insecta > Diptera > Culicidae > Anopheles > Anopheles ziemanni. The sequence goes on along the minus strand of NW_026689750.1, from coordinate 13,772 downwards.
TGAAAGTAGCAAATATCCCAAACCGAACATGAATATTATACACACAAGAGTACGAACATAAAGGAACACGGACCAAGCGTACCGAGAGAATCGGTACTATAGAACCCTCGTGGTTCTACACAAAGACTTTATGTTAGGGGTTCAAGCCCCATAGTACTCAAACGGTGACAGTAGCAAATATCCCAAAACGAACGTGAATCTTATTCACAAGAGTACGAACATAAAGGAACACGGACCAAGCGTACCGAGAGAATCGGTACTATAGAGCCCTCGTGGTTCTACACAAAGACTTTATGTTCGGGGTTCACACCCCAAATCGAACGTGGAATTTACTTTCTGATGGTCATGCGGTCGTCCAAAGGGGTCTAGTATCCTGGGATGACAAGCATCACGGGCACAGCTCGTATCAAAACAGTCGAAGAGGCCCGCGAAAGCTTGCTTTCCATGGCTATGCGATGCACAAATTGAGTTTACTCACCGTAGTATAAAACGAACGAACCGAACCTATCCGAGTAGGGATAATGGGCGCAGTAACATACTTCTGTGACCCAGCGAGAGTTGAACGAGGTGACATGAACTGTCAGTGGCTTATATCAGATGGGATACATACATGAGATTGCTTTCAAATCTACACTCGAAAACCTAACCAAGTAAAAGCGAACGTGGGGAGGATTCGAAACTGGTAACGAAATCTTAAGCTGGAAAGAGTCATCACTATGGATACATATTATGCGAAACCAATCAAGTGCTCATTACTGATCCAAAACCGAAGAGCACTAGTGAACACCTTAATCTCACCCTAGTTCACATCCAAGTGATCGACCACGTGTGTGAAGCAAAGACCAATCGAATTCCTCAATGGACCGAACACTATGAACAAATGGCCAAAAACGTTATAACTATCCAAACATACTACTATCTAGCGAAAGTCATCACGATGGAACCATACCATGATCTTTAACCTATAGCGCTCACTATATTCCTACCCAGAGTGCAAGTGAACAGATTGCCCACCCTTACCCAGTTCACAACCACGTGATCGACTAACATACCGAGGTTACCACAAGTCAAAGTTATACGTTTACAAGCGCAAGACCAATCGAAAACCCCGAAAGCAATCTCGACCCAAAATGTATTATCCGTGAGTGTAGTCGAGTCTCGTACTCGTCATCTGTAATCGTCGGATAGAATATCCAGTACACGGTTGTCTTTCCAAATGAAATCTACATACAGAACTCGCTCTTGGCAAATGGGTGGCAATGGCGCAATTAGGAGCGAGTTCCCGTCCGGGTGCCAAGTGATTGGCAAATGTCTGGGGGAAAGCAACCATATATTGATTTGTCTGTTAGTGTACTGGGTGTTTGAGGTATGTAGTATCCACGCTTGGTTGGGTGTGTCAGAGGACCATGGATGCGTTCACAACCCCAATTGGGGTACATCGGGAATGATTTTGTGGAACCGATGTGCCCGGCACACACTAAGTTTTGTTGCAAGTTAATAGTGTGCCATGTCCGGGGGGGTTGTGATTAAACTCTGGTGAATTGCGTACTGTGGTGATTGGGGTATGAAAGCCCCGCAGTTGCAATGATCGGACGCGCCTAGCGTGTCCTTTAGTTGATGGTAGGGAAATGAAGGCCCTTGTCAGCTCACCTAAGTATTCATGGAAGTTTGGCATAAGGTCGCTGTGGTAGGGGTATGAAGGCCCCGTCAGCGCATGCACAATCGGGCGCACGTGCGCTTAGCGGAGTCGAATGCCGCTCAAGTGCCTGTCCGGTGCATCGGGTGTGTGTGATACGAGGGCAATGAGGTTCGCACGGGGGCTCGCCTCCCGTGTGCTACCGGACTTGACAACATATAGAACGTGGTGTTTGCTCCTCCGGGTGCAATGGGACAATGAACATTCGAACGCAAAGTCGGAATTCTGGTTGATCCTACCAGTAATATACGCTCGTCTCAAAGGTTAAGCCATGCATGTCTAAGTACAAACAGATTTAATGTGAAACCGCATAAGGCTCAGTATAACAGCTATAATTTACGAGATCATCAACCTAGTTACTTGGATAACTGTGGAAAATCTAGAGCTAATACATGCAACATGCCAGGACCCTCGCGGGAACTGGTGCACTTATTAGTCAAACCAATCGCGGGTTCTCCGTGTCATTGAGTTGAAGTCTGGATAATGATGCTGATCGTATGGTCTCGCACCGACGACAGATCTCGCAAATATCTGCCCTATCAACTATGGATGGTAGTATAGAGGACTACCATGGTTGCAACGGGTAACGGGGAATCAGGGTTCGATTCCGGAGAGGGAGCCTGAGAAATGGCTACCACATCCAAGGAAGGCAGCAGGCGCGTAAATTACCCAATCCCGGGACGGGGAGGTAGTGACGAGAAATAACAATATGAAACTCTTTAATGATGTTTCATAATTGGAATGAGTAGAGCATAAATCCTTCTACGAGGATCAAGTGGAGGGCAAGTCTGGTGCCAGCAGCCGCGGTAATTCCAGCTCCACTAGCGTATATTAAAATTGTTGCGGTTAAAACGTTCGAAGTTGATACTTGTCCAACACAGTCCGGCTCCGCCGACCCGGTCAACCCGTGGTCGGTGGGCCAAGTCGGAATCTGGTTGCGACTCAATGGTGTGGTAGGGCACCAAGTCTGTGTCATGGTGTGCCCTTCAACGGGTGCAAGTGTAACATAGAGCTCGACCGCTCACGTTTACCTTGAACAAATTAGAGTGCTTAAAGCAGGGTGCCCAAACGCCCTAGAATAATCTTGCATGGAATAATGGAATACGACCTTGGTCTAATCTTTCATTGGTTTGTACTCAGACCGGAGGTAATGATTAACAGAAGTAGTTGGGGACACTAGTATTACGGCGCGAGAGGTGAAATTCGTAGACCGTCGTAAGACTAACTAAAGCGAAGGCATTTGTCAAGGATGCTTTCTTTAATCAAGAACGAAAGTTAGAGGATCGAAGGCGATTAGATACCGCCCTAGTTCTAACCGTAAACGATGCCAACTAGCAATTGGGAGACGCTACAACCAGGTGCTCTCAGTAGCTTCCGGGAAACCAAAGTCAGGTTCCGGGGGAAGTATGGTTGCAAAGTTGAAACTTAAAGGAATTGACGGAAGGGCACCACAATGAAATGGAGCTTGCGGTTCAATTTGACTCAACACGGGAAAACTTACCAGGTCCGAACTTATGGAGGTGAGACAGATTAATAGCTCTTTCTCAAATTTAAGGGTAGTGGTGCATGGCCGTTCTTAGTTCGTGGATTGATTTGTCTGGTTAATTCCGATAACGAACGTGACTCACATATGCTAACTAGAACGCAGTCAGCGTTAATGCGTCGATGCCGATTGGAACGGGTTAGGACCTTTCGGTGGAGTATGACCTGACACCTTCGCTGTTCGTGTGCGCAAGTGCACTTACGGTACGCTGCTTAGCAGGACAATTTGTGTTTAGCAAAATGAGATCGAGCGATAACAGGTCCGTGATGCCCTTAGATGTTCTGGGCTACACGCGTGCTACAATGTGGGTAGCAGCGTGTCTCCTATTCCGAGAGGAACGGGAAATCACTCAAATACTCACTTAGTAGGGATTATGGATTGCAATGGTCCATATGAACTCGGAACTTCTAGTAAGTGCTGGTCATCAGCCAGCGTTGAATACGTCCCTGCCCTTTGTACACACCGCCCGTCGCTACTACCGATGGATTATTTAGTGAGGTCTTTGGAGATGATCGTTCGCTGGATCCTCGTGAACCGCGTCTGCTTTATCGAAGTTGACCGAACTTGATGATTTAGAGGAAGTAAAAGTCGTAACAAGGTTTCCGTAGGTGAACCTGCGGAAGGATCATTAGTGGCCAAGTGATCCTTCCAGAAGTCCGAACCTGCGGGTTGAGACTTCGGCACAAGTTGCCATATGATAATTGACGAAACACTATAGAAGTCCGAACCTGCGGGTTGAGACTCAGGCACAAGTTGCCATATGAAAGTTGACGAAACACTAACAAGTCCGAACCTGCGGGTTGAGACTTAGGCACACGTTGCCTTATACATGACTTCGAACAAATACACAAGTCCGAACCTGCGGGTTGAGACTTAGGCACAAGTTGCCTTATACATGACTTCGAACAAATACACAAGTCCGAACCTGCGGGTTGAGACTTAGGCACAAGTTGCCATATGAAAGTTGACGAAACACTAACAAGTCCGAACCTGCGGGTTGAGACTTAGGCACACGTTGCCTTATACATGACTTCGAACAAATACACAAGTCCGAACCTGCGGGTTGAGACTTAGGCACAAGTTGCCTTATACATACATTGGCCAAATAAACAGAAGTCCGAACCTGCGGGTTGAGACTTAGGCACAAGTTGCCATATTATATTCGATCAAACACTAAGTAGTCCGAACCTGCGGGTTGAGACTCAAGACCGTAACAAGATGTCACTATACAAGTCCGAACCTAAGGGTTGAGACTTAATGCGATCTAGATACCAAGTTGACATCCAATACCTGTTGAGCAAAACCAAAGATTCCCTGTTCTCGAATGATTACACTATATAACAGGGAATCATGAAGAAATCAAGCAAGCGTGAAACAAAGTCATCACTTGGGCATGCTCGATAGCCAACCACATGACCTTAACCTAAGAGAGCATGCAAACCACATGATACCTATAAACGATTAACCCGCCCTAGTTCAATCGTTCACCAAGTGATGACTTCAGTATGGCTAAGAGAAAAACTTTTAAATGGGAAAAACTCTAAGTCCGAACCTCCGGGTTGAGACTTCCGCGTCGGAGGTGGGCGCACCTCCTATCCGAAAGATGATGAATCAGGGGTGTTCGGTCAGCAATGGTCGGATTCCCCGTCGTAGTCCAACTATGACAATCAAAGTCAAGACCTCCGGGTTGAGACTTTCCGCGAGTACAAGCATAAAGGAACACGGACCAAGCCGTACCGAGAGAATCGGTACTAGAGCCCTCGTGGTTCTACATTGAGAGAGCCCTCGTGGTTCTCATTAGGGGCTTTATGCAAGTCGTACTCAATACTGTGGTGTGAAGTATAAAGTAGTCCTCGCCTGGTCCACGCTGCTTCGGCGGTCCTGGGTAAGATAGTTCATTCTAGCTTGCCCTATAGTGGAATGAGGACACTTAATGCTTCGTCTTTTAGCGGCGGCTAGACTCCTCCTCACGGGGAACGAGTTGACGCACACAGCGGCGGCTTACGCACTATGGCAATCATGGATGCCTGAAGATTCCGTGAAGTTCTCCCCTGGTCCACGCTGCCTCGGCAGTCCTGGGTAAAATGGAATATTTCCAGCTTGCCCTATAGTGGAAGAGGACTATCCAACAATACAAAGTCAAGACCTCCGGGTTGAGACTTTCCGCGTCGGTGGTGTCGCGCACCGCCTATCCGAAAGATGGTGTAACAGGGGTGTTCGATCAGCAATGGTCGGATGCCCCGTCATAGTCCAACTATGACAACCAAAGTCAAGACCTCCGGGTTGAGACTTTCCGCGTCCGGAGGTACGCGTACCGCCTACCCGAAAGATGGTGTGCTTCTGGGGTATTCGATGAGTCGGATACCCCGTCGTAGTCCAACTATGACAATACAAAGTCAAGACCTCCGGGTTGAGACTTCCGCGTCGGAGGTGCGCGCACCGCCTACCCGAAAGATGGTGAATCAGGGGTGTTCGATCAGCAATGGTCGGATGCCCCGTCGTAGTCCAACTATGACAATCAAAGTCAAGACCTCCGGGTTGAGACTTCCGCGTCCGGAGGTACGCGTACCGCCTACCCGAAAGATGGTGAATCAGGGGTGTTCGATCAGCAATGGTCGGATGCCCCGTCGTAGTCCAACTATGACAATACAAAGTCAAGACCTCCGGGTTGAGACTTTTCGCGAGTACAAGCATAAAGGAACACGGACCAAGCCGTACCGAGAGAATCGGTACTAGAGCCCTCGTGGTTCTACATTGAGAGAGCCCTCGTGGTTCTCATTAGGGGCTTTATGCAAGTCGTACTCAATACTGTGGTGTGAAGTATAAAGTATAGAGTCCTCCACTGGTCCACGCTGCTCCGGCGGTCCTGGGTAAGATAGTTCATTCTAGCTTGCCCTATGTGGAAGAGGACTCAATACCCTACCTGTTGAGCTTGAAACAAAGTCATCACTTGGGCATGCTCATATTGCCATACAATATTCCATTATCTACTAATGAGCATGCAGCTATATGATATTAACCTGTAAACGATTACCCCGCCGTAGTTCAGCGCTTCAACCAAGTGATGACTTCAGTATGGCTAGTGTGTGAAGTATAAAGTATAGTCCTCCCCTGGTCCACACTGCTTCGGCGGTCCTGGGTAAGATAGTTAGTTCTAGCTTGCCCTATGGTGGAAGAGGACACCATACTTAATACTGTGGTGTAATGAACAAAGTATAGTCCTCCACTGGTCCACGCTGCTTTGCAGTCCTGGGTAAGATAGTTAATTCTAGCTTGCCCTATGTGGAAGAGGGCATACAAGACAAAGTATAGTTCTCCCCTGGTCCACGCTGCTTCGGCGGTCCTGGGTAAGATAGTTAATTCTAGCTTGCCCTATGTGGAAGAGAGCATACATGAACCAAGAACGAAGGTTATGATCGAGGAATGATTCGACAACTAACCGATGGTATGAAATGTGAAGAATTCAAGCAAGCACACAATCAAGTCATCACTTGGGCATGCTCGATAGCCAACCCTATGACATTAACCTAGTAGAGCATGCGAAAACCAATATATATGTAAACGATGCCCCTCCCTAGTTCAGCGCTTCAACCAAGTGATGACTTCAGAATGGCTAAATCAAATCGGTTCAAAACATACCATCGGTACCCTATTGAAACACACAAGTCGATATCAAACCTCTTAATTGTGTAGTCCTCCACTGGTCCACGCCGCTTCGGCGGTCCTGGGTAAGATAGTTCATTCTAGCTTGCCCTATGTGGAAGAGGGCACATTACTCAATACTGTGGTGTTATGAACAAAGTATAGTCCTCCACTGGTCCACGCTGCTTCGGCGGTCCTGGGTAAGATAGTTAATTCTAGCTTGCCCTATGTGGAAGAGGGCATACAAGACAAAGTATAGTTCTCCCCTGGTCCACGCTGCTTCGGCGGTCCTGGGTAAGATAGTTAATTCTAGCTTGCCCTATGTGGAAGAGAGCATACATGAACCAAGAACGAAGGTTATGATCGAGGAATGATTCGACAACTAACCGATGGTATGAAATGTGAAGAATTCAAGCAAGCACACAATCAAGTCATCACTTGGGCATGCTCGATAGCCAACCCTATGACATTAACCTAGTAGAGCATGCGAAACCCAATATATATGTAAACGATGCCTCCCTAGTTCAGCGCTTCAACCAAGTGATGACTTCAGAATGGCTAAATCAAATCGGTTCAAAACATACCATCGGTACCCTATTGAAACACACAAGTCGATATCAAACCTCATGATTGTGTAGTCCTCCACTGGTCCACGCCGCTTCGGCCGTCCTGGGTAAAATGGAACATTCCAGCTTGCCCTATGTGGAAGAGGGCACATTACTCAATACTGTGGTGTGAAGTATAAAGTTCAGTTCTCCCCTGGTCCACGCTGCTTCGGCGGTCCTGGGTAAGATAGTTCATTCTAGCTTGCCCTATGTGGAAGAGGACACTTAATACTTCGTCTCTAAGCGGCGGCTTGACTCCTCCCTACGGGGAACGGGTTTACGCGCACAGCGGCGGCTTACGCACTATGGCAGTCATGGATGCCTTACGTTTCTATGAAAAGTGTGTTCCTCCCCTGGTCCACGCTGCTTCGGCAGTCCTGGGTAAGATAGTTAGTTCTAGCTTGCCCTATGTGGAAGAGGACACGTAGACTTACTGTGGTGTGAAGTATAAAGTTCAGTTCTCCCCTGGTCCACGCCGCTTCGGCCGTCCTGGGTAAAATGGATTCATCCAGCTTGCCCTATGTGGAATGAGGACACTTTATGCTTCGTCTCTAAGCGGCGGCTTGCTCCTCCCTACGGGGAACGGGTATACGCGCACAGCGGCGGCTTACGTTATGGCAGTCATGGATGCCTTACGTTTCCATGAAAAGTGTGTTCCTCCCCTGGTCCACGCTGCTTCGGCAGTCCTGGGTAAGATAGTTAGTTCTAGCTTGCCCTATGTGGAAGAGGACACGTAGACTTACTGTGGTGTGAAGTATAAGGTTCAGTTCTCCCCTGGTCCACGCCGCTTCGGCCGTCCTGGGTAAAATGGATTCATCCAGCTTGCCCTATGTGGAATGAGGACACTTTATGCTTCGTCTCTAAGCGGCGGCTTGCTCCTCCCTACGGGGAACGGGTATACGCGCACAGCGGCGGCTTACGCAAGTTAGTCACCCTCGGCAGTGGATCACTCGGCTCATGGATCGATGAAGACCGCAGCTAACTGCGCGTCATAATGTGAACTGCAGGACACATGAACATTGATAAGTTGAACGCATATTGCACGTCGTGGGAACCTACCATGATGTACAGATGACTGAGCGCTTATATTTGAGAAATGTATCGCATACATTTAACTACGCCGTGACACCCGTCACGAGACGTGCACCATGATGTTAACTAGGGTCGCGACGACCCGCTAGCATTAAAGAACCCGTGGTTTACAATATACTGGCATTGGAATTCGAAGTATTTAGAGCGTCGTGTTCCCGCGTGAGGCGGAAGTACGAGGAGAAGGCGTGCTTGTG
>NW_026689749.1:10000-35000 GCF_943734765.1 Anopheles ziemanni | reverse complement strand
TTGGCTAAGTCCCGGATCCATATTATATGAAGAGAAATATCGGCTAAGTCCAGGATCCATATATAATAACCTAATAATCGGCTAAGTCCCGGATCCATATTATATGAAGAGAAAAATCGGCTAAGTCCAGGATCCATATATAATAACCTAATAATCGGCTAAGTCCAGGATCCATATATAATAACCTAATAACAGGCTAAGTCCAGGATCCATATTATATGAAGAGAAAAATCGGCTAAGTCCGAGATTGGGTCTGTCAGACATACACTTTCAAGATACCACACAAGCAAGCAAGATGGCCTAGTGATGGAACCATATAATATGAAGAGAAAAATCGGCTAAGTCCGAGATTGGGTCTGTCGGAAATACACTATCAAGTTACCACACAAGCAAGCAAGATGGCCTAATGATGGATCCATATGATATGAAGAGAAAAATCGGCTAAGTCCAGGATCCATATAATATGAAGAGAAAAATCGGCTAAGTCCCAGATTGGGTCTGTCAGAAATACACTTCCAAGTTACCACACAAGCAAGCAAGATGGCCTAGTGATGGATCCATATGATATGAAGAGAAAAATCGGCTAAGTCCAGGATCCATATAATATGAAGAGAAAAATCGGCTAAGTCCCAGATTGGGTCTGTCAGAAATACACTTCCAAGTTACCACACAAGCAAGCAAGATGGCCTAGTGATGGATCCATATGATATGAAGAGAAAAATCGGCTAAGTCCCAGATTGGGTCTGTCAGAAATACACTTCCAAGTTACCACACAAGCAAGCAAGATGGCCTAGTGATGGATCCATATGATATGAAGAGAAAAATCGGCTAAGTCCAGGATCCATATAATATGAAGAGAAAAATCGGCTAAGTCCCAGATTGGGTCTGTCAGAAATACACTTCCAAGTTACCACACAAGCAAGCAAGATGGCCTAGTGATGGATCCATATGATATGAAGAGAAAAATCGGCTAAGTCCCAGATTGGGTCTGTCAGACATACACTATCAAGTTACCACACAAGCAAGCAAGATGGCCTAGTGATGGATCCATATGATATGAAGAGAAAAATCGGCTAAGTCCCAGATTGGGTCTGTCAGAAATACACTTCCAAGTTACCACATGAGCAAGCAAGATGGCCTAGTGATGGATCCATATAATATGCAGAGAAAAATCGGCTAAGTCCCAGATTGGGTCTGTCAGAAATACACTTCCAAGTTACCACATGAGCAAGCAAGTTACCACATGAAGAGAAAGCCGGCAAAGTCTGGGAATGTTACCACATGAACTGGAAAATGGGCAAAAACCTACCTTCACAGGGAACGTGAATAAGTAAGGCTGTAGACATCGGATCGACAAGCCAAAGACTGATATGGAAAGGAAATGAGTAGTACTAGCTTTCCTGAGAGTTGCAGAGCTTAGACTGCATATGAACGAAAGTTATTAAGCGTCAAAGTCAGAGAAGTTACCCAAAGGAACACAAGTTCCAACTTAGAGCATGTATACCGCCTAGACGGTAAGAGGTACGGCCAGGCTGAGGAATAAGGAAATGTTGGCCAACATGTTCCCTAACTATCCCCCGAAGACCGCAAAGCAATCCTACATCAACCAAGAAAGTTATAGCCCGATCAAGGAAACACCTACTTTGCACCGATATTGCACCAAATACATGTACCAAGCACCTTCGGTTGCATACCTGCAGGGGTTTACCATAGTAGGCCATGGAAGACCGATATACCGAACATAATCACTTTCTATCTCCTCGGGTGTTTGAGATAGCGCTTTGCGGTACAAGAACGAAAGTTAGACTTTATCTTGGTGCATCTTTTTGCCCAAGATCACAAGACCCTATCTACCAAGGCAAGAAAGTTGTGTGGGGACAAAATGTCCAAAAGTGCCCAAAGTGGCACACTTGAACCATATATTCGAGAAAAACACAAGTGTGGGCCCGAGCTAGCAAGTTGAAATGTTCTGACCGTCAGTAGCCCTAGTTGAGGTGCACTTATCATTATATGAGGCCAACGTGCCAGCTAGTCTCTAAAGGGGCGATATGGGTGTTCCAAGGTTTGTACCCAATTGAGGAAAAAACAGGGTAAGGTACGGTGTACCGCGAATAACTCGGGCTATAGATGTCCGATCGATGAGTTTGGCATATGTATGGAAAGGTCTCGACGAGACCTAACTACCCTGAAAGTATGAAGGCAAAGACTTGAATGACCGGGAAGTTATTAAGTGCACAAGTGGTAAAGTTGCACCAAAGTCCATGTTACCCGAAGTGGTACATGAACACCCAATATTCGACCAAAACACAAGTTTAGAGACGAGCTAGCGAGCTACATTGTTCAGACCGTCAGTAGCCCGCATCAAGACACGCATTTCATTATATTGAGCCTAGCCGCTAGCTCGACTCGAAGTCGGTCATATGGTTGGTTGATGGTTTGGACCGACCATGTGGTGTACCAAGGTGAGGTACCTTTCATGAATTATAACTCAGGCTGTATGGCACTGAGCGTTGGGCTAAGGTGTGATTTGGAATAGTCTTGAGTGGGACTATTTAGGAAAAATGCGAACAAAAAATCACAAAGTCCTTGGGCGAAGCTATTAGCGAAACATAGAGCGAATTGGTACCAAAAACTAATGAAATGGGACTTGAGTCAAAAATAACCGCAAGTTGGAGAAGAGATAGCAAGCTTGCGTAGAACATTTATAACTAGTGCGTGGTATGACCAACAAAAATGTGTATGGGGCCAAGGCGCTGGCTGGCCTCCAAAGTGGTGATATGGGCGATTCAAAGTTTGTACCCAAGTATGAACAAGTATGGAAAAAACAGGGTAAGGTACCAAGTACCATGAATAACTTCGGCTGTAGATGGCCTAGCGAGGCAAACCGCATATCGTTGGAAAGGTATTGGGGAGACCTATCTACCCTGAAAGTTTCATGAGGCTGAGTTGAAAGACCACGGAGATATTAGGTGATGATGGTCCAATTCGGGGACCAAGTCGCAGGAAATGGCACTTGACCAAAATCACGCTTGGAAGGTGAATACCGGCTTACCGGTAAGAGATAGCGACTTGGCGTAGAATATTCATAAGTTGGGCGTGTAAAGACGCAACTTTCATTATATGGGGGCAACCCGGTCAGGGTGCTCCAAGTCGGTCGTTTGGTCGGTTTATGGTTTGGGCCGACCATGTGGTGTACCAAGAAGAGGTACCTTTCATGAATTATAACTCGGTCAGTTTGCCACCGAGCGACAAGTTGCGATGTGATTTGGAATGGTCTTGAGTGGGACTATCAAGCAAAAATACAAATAGAAAATCAGCTTGTCCATGGCCGAAGCTATTAGTGAAACATATAGCAAAATGGGTCCAAAAACGAATGAAATGGGAATTGGACCAAGAATAACGGCAAGTTGGAGAAGAGATAGCAAGTTGGCGTAGAACAATTATATTTGGTGCATGGCATGACCAACAAAAAAGTATATGGGGCCAAGGTGCTAGCTGGCCTCCAAAGTGGAGATATGGGCGATCCAAAGTTTGTACCCAAGTACGAACAAGTATGGAAAAAACAGGGTAAGGTACCAAGTACCATTAATAACTTCGGCTGTAGATGGCCGAGCGAGGCAAACGGCTCACCGTTGGAAAGGTCTTGGGGAGACCTATCTACCCTGAAAGTTTTATGAGGCTGAGTTGAAAGACCACGGAGATATTAGGTGATGATGGTCCAATTCGGGGACCAAGTCGCAGGAAATGGCACTTGACCAAAATCACCCTTGGAAGGTGAATACCGGCTTACCGGTAAGAGATAGCGACTTGGCGTAGAATATTCATAAGTTGGGCGTGTAGAGACGCAACTTTCATTATATGGGGGCAACCCGGTCAGGGTGCTCCAAGTCGGTCGTTTGGTCGGTATATGGTTTGGGCCGACCACATGGTGTACCAAGTTGAGGTATCTTTCATGAATTATAACTCGGTCAGTTTGCCACCGAGCGACAAGTTGCGGTGTGTTTTGGAATGGTCTTGAGTGGGACTATCAAGCAAAAATACAAACAGAATATCAGCTTGTCCATGGCCGAAGCTATTAGTGAAACATATAGCAAAATGGGTCCGAAAACGAATGAAATGGGACTTGGACCAATAATAACGGCAAGTTAGAGAAGAGATAGCAAGTTGGCGTAGAACAATTATATTTAGTGCATGGTATGACCAAGAAAAAAGTATATGGGGCAAAGGTGCTGGCTGGCCTCCAAAGTGGAGATATGGGCGATACAAAGTTTGTACCCAAGTATGGCAAAAACTGGTAGAGGTACCTTTCATGAATTACTGCTCAGGCTGTATGGCACTTAGCGGGACGCTTGGCTCTGGTATGGAATAGTCTTGAGTGGGACTATCAAGAAAAAATACGAACAAAAAATCACCATGTCCACGGACGAAGGTATTAGCGAAACTTAGAGCGAAATTGCGACCAAGTCGCTGGAAATGGCCCTTGGACCAAGTATACCGTCAAGGCGGTACGAGATAGCGAGTTGACGTGGAATATTTATAAGTTTGCCTCCACGAGAAGAAAGTTTAGTTATATGGGGCCAACCCGCTCAGGGTTGTCCAAGTCGGTCATATGGCTGATCGAAATTTTCGACCAAGTACTGAGAAAACAGGGTAAGGTACCGTGTACCTCGAATAACTTTGGCTGTAGATGTCCGAGCGAGGCGAACGGCATAGCGTTGGAAAGGTCTTGAGGTGTTCTAGGCACCCTGAAAGTATGAGAAGGCTACCTGGAAAACTCGTGGAGATATTAGAGAAACATAGGGCCCAAAAGATACCAAGTCGCAGGAAATGGGCCCTCCATGAACACCCTAAAATCCCAATTACGGCTAAGTTGCAGGCCAGCTAGCGAAGTGAAATGTTCTAGGCATAACTAGAACACGTTAAGGCGCAACTTTTTGAATCAGAACTTTTTTCGATATCTGGCCCCCAAAGGGGGGATATGGTCGATCCAAGGATTTTTCCAAGTTTCGGTACTTTTTACGGTATCACTCATAGCTCCGGCTGTAAGCAAGCAAATGACAATCTAAGACATGATTTGGAAAGGTATTGAGTAGTACTAACTTACGTTAGAACACAGCGAAGCGCTATCGGTTCATGGCAAGGCCGATATAAGCAGTCAAAGATGAAAAATGTTGACAAAATGAACAAAAATTACCTTGGTACGCGAATAGCGGCCAGGGATGAAGAGGTACGAAGGTGGTGTAGAAGAATTATAATTAGGGCTTGGTACGCTCTAAAAGTTTGCCGAAGACCGCAAAGCGCTCAGACCCATAGAAAGGGGTCATTTGGGCCGAACAGTGCGTGCAAAGAGGTGAAAATGCAAAAATTGCACTTTGTGGGGCGATTTGCGGGGGGAAGGAGGGGTCGGAGGGCAAAATGTCTCTTGACCAAAAAGTCTTATCTCGTCGAGATCTAAAACATTGCAGAAGACCGCAAAGCGCTAGCTCGCAATCGAAAAATCGAGGATTTGAAAATTTTCTAAGTCTTTGGCTCCCTAAGGAAAAGTTTCAAAAATCACGTTTGTCCCCAATTTTGAAGGGGAAGGAGTCGGTTCCGGGGCATGGTGTCTTCGGCAAAAAGTCTTATCTTTTTGCGTACTTTCGACTAGTTCAATAAAAATTTTTGACCCAAAATTTGTTCGGCGGACCCCTAGGTCGAAAAACCCGAAAAAATCCCAAAAAAGTCGAAAATGTCGAAAAATGAGAAAACCTCATATTCGGACTCTACACGAGCCCCAGATATTGAAAAGTGAAATCCGCGGTCGATTTGGAACAAAAAATTTACCTAGGCAAAGTTGTATGGAGGTAGGGACCCCTGAGAAAAAAGTTTGGTCCCGAGGCTCCTTGGACCACCAAGTCCCTAGGTCGGACCAAAATCGGAAAAAATCCGACTAAAGTCGAAAGTGTCGAAAATTTTAAAAAACCCCTTTTGGGGCCCTGTGGCCTCCCTAGATAATGAAAAGTGAGGTCCGCGGCCGATCCGGAAGAAAAACTTGACCTAGGGAAACTTGTATGACGGTGGGGACCCAAAAAAATTTCGATGAGTGTAGTTTAGACAGGCCGGAAAATGTATCGGTGGTCCGTATCAAGGGACGTCTTTTAGTTCCATGGGGTGGTGGTCGTCGAACAAAGTCGCCTAGGTCGACCACCAGAAAGACCAGTCGTGTTGTAATGGATGTTTTGACCACTTTACTAGGGAAACCTAGTAGGTCGAAGCAAATTTGGGGTTCGAGATGAGTTGGTGAAAGTTGGTCCAACCTAGGTGTGCTTGGTGGAGGTTGACCATGAAAGTAGAGCATGATGGGAATGACCATAACTTTGGTTCTAGATGTCGGATCGGTACACTTTCGGCAGTTTTGGAAAGGTGAAGGCCTGCTCTAGCTATGTTTCCTACCAAGCTGAGCGCCTACTAGTGACCCGGAGGAGGTATTAAGGGTCAAAGGCAAAAAGGGGTACCCTAAAGTGCATGTGACCAAGAAAATGGGAAAAACGGTATCGCCTATAGCTCAGGCTGTATGGCTCGGATCGGAAAGCTTGGATATGCGTTGGAAAGGTCTTGACGAGCGCTAGCTATGTGTCCTACCAAGCGAAGCGCTAGGTGTTGAGCAAGTCGGTCATATTAGAGGGCAAAGGTGAAAAATGGTGGTTTAGAGGCGAAAATTCACCTTATGATCGAAAATAGCGGGCGAACGATAAGAGCTACGAACACGGCGTAGAACAATCATAAGTACGTTACCACAAGACCTAACTTTGGCCAATATAGAGCGAGAAGATCGGAGGTACCCATCAGGGTGATATGGCTGGTTCAAAGTTGGACCAAAACGAGACTTGAGAAATGGGTTGAAACACGGTATCGCGAATAACTCAGGCTGTATGGAACGGATCGACAAGCTAAGATCAGTGTTGGAAAGGTCGAACCGAGCGCTAACTATAATCCCAAACAACCGAAGCGCTAAGTGTTGAGCAAAACTGAGTTATTAAGCGACAAAGTGGAAAAATAATACCAAAATGGCCAAAAATCACACAAGACCAAGAATACCGAGCAAGCGGTAAGAGATAGCGGGTTGACGTAGAATACTTATAAGTTTGCCTCTACGAGACCTAAAAGTCGTCCATAGACAGCGAGAAGATCGGACCACTCTGGAAGGGTGATACGAGTGGTCAAAAATTGGCAAAAATGAAACATGGCTAAAATGGATTTGACTTGTGCACCATGTAGCTCCGGCTGTATGGCATGGATTGTAAAGCTAGGATATGTTTTGGAAAGGTAACACCCAGCGCTAGATACGACTAGAAGAAAGCAAAGCGCTAACTAGCATGATTTGGAAGTTATTAAGTGTCAAAGTCGAAAAATGTTACCAAAATTGAAACTCGAGTACATTGGGCCAAAAAGTACAAGTTGTGAAATTTGGACTTACGAGTAAAATACCGAGCAGGCGGTAAGAGATAGAGACTTGGTGTAGAACAATTATATGTTGGGCATGTTATAACCTATATTTGGCCCGAACATAGTGACGAGATCGGTGGTACCCAAAAGGGTGGTACAGGTGTTAGATGGTTTTCCCAGAGCATAAGCTCCACATGATATGGAAAACGGGAAACATCATAACTTCGGCTGTATGGCATGGAATGGAACGAACAAGGTATCGATAGAAAGAGAAAAGGTAGCGCTAACTATATTTCCTTCCAAGCAAAGCGCTAGCATGTGACCGTTCGGGTGTTATTGTGAGTCAAAGTCAGAAACTGTTACCACGAGAGGCGAAAATCCGACTAAGTCCAAAAATACCGGGCTGGCGGTAAGAGATACGGCTTGGCCGTAGAACATTTATAAGTTGGCCAAGACAAGACCTAAGTTTCGTCCATAGACGACAAGAAGATCGAAGATACCTGAAGGTGAGATATGGGCGTCCCAAAGTGGGCCTTTGAAAAAGTGACAAACTTCCCTTATAACAGCATACACCAAATATCTCTGGCTCTATGGCACCGAATAAGAAGTTGAGCTCAGCGATAGAAAGGTGATAGTCAGCGCTAAATATCATTGGAACAGAGTGAAGCGCTAAAGGGAAAGGATCTTGGTGATATAAGGTGACAAAGTCGAGAAAAGTTGCCTCAAAATCATGAAAAATGTGAAAAAATGGCTAAGTCCCGGGTGCCTTAAGGGCAGGTTGATCGAATGTACCGAGCTGGCGGTACGAGATAGAGACTTGGTGTAGAACAATTATATGTTTGGCATGGCAAGACCTACATTTGGTCAATACAAAGTGAGAAGATCAAAGAAACCCGTAAGGGTGATATTGGTGTCCAAAGGTAAAAAGCACTAAGTCTTGGGAAACTTATATGAAGAAAAAGGACCCTGATGGGTCATATAGGATGGATCGAAAAATCGGCTAAGTCCCAAAATGGGGATGTCAGAACTACACTCAAATGTTACCACACCAAGCAAGGCAAACTTATATGAAGCAAAGGACCCTGATGGGTCATATGGTATTGGTCGAAAAATCGGCTAAGTCCCAAAATGGGGATGTCAGAACTACACTCATGTGTTACCACACCAAGCAAGGCAAACTTATATGAAGCAAAGGACCCTGATGGGTCATATGGTATTTTACGAAAAATCGGCTAAGTCCCAAAATGGTGATGTCAGAACTACACTAAAATGTTACCACACCAAGCAAGGCAAACTTATATGAAGGCAAGGACCCTGATGGGTCATATGGTATTGATCGAAAAATCGGCTAAGTCCCAAAATGGTGATGTCAGAACTACACTAAAATGTTACCACACCAAGCAAGGCAAACTTATATGAAGGCAAGGACCCTGATGGGTCATATGGTATGGATCGAAAAATCGGCTAAGTCCCAAAATGGGGATGTCTGAACTACACTCAAATGTTACCACATCAAGCAAGGCAAACTTATATGAAGGAAAGGACCCTGATGGGTCATATGGTATTGATCGAAAAATCGGCTAAGTCCCAAAATGGGGATGTCAGAACTACACTCAAATGTTACCACACCAAGCAAGGCAAACTTATATGAAGCAAAGGACCCTGATGGGTCATATGGTATTGATCGAAAAATCGGCTAAGTCCCAAAATGGGGATGTCAGAACTACACTCAAATGTTACCACACCAAGCAAGGCAAACTTATATGAAGCAAAGGACCCTGATGGGTCATATGGTATTGATCGAAAAATCGGCTAAGTCCCAAAATGGGGATGTCAGAACTACACTCAAATGTTACCACACCAAGCAAGGCAAACTTATATGAAGGCAAGGACCCTGATGGGTCATATGGTATTTTACGAAAAATCGGCTAAGTCCCAAAATGGGGATGTCAGAACTACACTCAAATGTTACCACACCAAGCAAGGCAAACTTATATGAAGCAAAGGACCCTGATGGGTCATATGGTATTTTACGAAAAATCGGCTAAGTCCCAAAATGGTGATGTCAGAACTACACTCATGTGTTACCACACCAAGCAAGGCAAACTTATATGAAGGCAAGGACCCTGATGGGTCATATGGTATTTTACGAAAAATCGGCTAAGTCCCAAAATGATGATGTCAGAACTACACTCAAATGTTACCACACCAAGCAAGGCAAACTTATATGAAGGCAAGGACCCTGATGGGTCATATGGTATGGATCGAAAAATCGGCTAAGTCCCAAAATGGGGATGTCTGAACTACACTCAAATGTTACCACATCAAGCAAGGCAAACTTATATGAAGGAAAGGACCCTGATGGGTCATATGGTATTTTACGAAAAATCGGCTAAGTCCCAAAATGATGATGTCAGAACTACACTCAAATGTTACCACATCAAGCAAGGCAAACTTATATGAAGGAAAGGACCCTGATGGGTCATATGGTATTTTACGAAAAATCGGCTAAGTCCCAAAATGATGATGTCAGAACTACACTCAAATGTTACCACATCAAGCAAGGCAAACTTATATGAAGGCAAGGACCCTGATGGGTCATATGGTATGGATCGAAAAATCGGCTAAGTCCCAAAATGGGGATGTCAGAACTACACTCATGTGTTACCACACCAAGCAAGGCAAACTTATATGAAGGCAAGGACCCTGATGGGTCATATGGTATTTTACGAAAAATCGGCTAAGTCCCAAAATGATGATGTCAGAACTACACTCAAATGTTACCACACCAAGCAAGGCAAACTTATATGAAGCAAAGGACCCATATGGGTCATATGGTATTTTACGAAAAATCGGCTAAGTCCCAAAATGATGATGTCAGAACTACACTAACAAGTTACCACACCAAGCAAGGCAAACTTATATGAAGCAAAGGACCCTGATGGGTCATATGGTATTTTACGAAAAATCGGCTAAGTCCCAAAATGGGGATGTCAGAACTACACTCAAATGTTACCACACCAAGCAAGGCAAACTTATATGAAGGCAAGGTCCCTGATGGGTCATATGGTATTTTACGAAAAATCGGCTAAGTCCCAAAATGGGGATGTCTGAACTACACTCATATGTTACCACACCAAGCAAGGCAAACTTATATGAAGCAAAAGACCCTGATGGGTCAAATGGTATTTTACGAAAAATCGGCTAAGTCCCAAAATGGGGATGTCAGAACTACACTCAAATGTTACCACACCAAGCAAGGCAAACTTATATGAAGGCAAGGTCCCTGATGGGTCATATGGTATTTTACGAAAAATCGGCTAAGTCCCAAAATGAGGATGTCAGAACTACACTAAAAAGTTACCACACCAAGCAAGGCAAAGTACCTAGGTGAACCCTAGGAAGAAACACGGACCAAGTCAGATGGCCTAAGTCAAGAGAACAAGTGACCTAGGCAAAGTTGTATGGCGCTGAGGACCCTGAAAAATCTGGTTAGTGTAGTTTAGACAGGGTAGGTTTTTGGGTCGGCCGAACCCCCTTATTTTGGGTTTTGGCCTCATCAAGAAGCTACACCTAGGCAAACTGCCTAGGGTGAAAGTGCGAAGACCAATCGAATAGTAAGACAAGTTTTGACCGATCGCCCTAGGCAAGCTTGTATGAAGAAAGGGACCCTAAGGGTCATATGGAAATACATGAAAAATCGGCTAAGTCCCAAAATTGGGATGTCAGAACTACACTAAAAAGTTACCACATCAAGCAAGGCAAAGTACCTAGGTGAACCCTAGGAAGAAACACGGACCAAGTCAGATGGCCTAAGTCAAGAGTGCAAGTGACCTAGGCAAAGTTGTATGACGGTGAGGACCCTGAAAAATCTGGTTAGTGTAGTTTAGACAGGGGAGGTTTTTGGGTCGGCTGAACCTCCTTATTTTGGGTTTTGACCTCCTCAAGAAGCTACACCTAGGCAAACTGCCTAGGGTGAAAGTGCGAAGACCAATCGAATAGTAAGACAAGTTTTGACCGATCGCCCTAGGCAAGCTTGTATGAAGAAAGGGACCCTATGGGTCATATGGAAATACATGAAAAATCGGCTAAGTCCCAAAATTGGGATGTCTGAACTACACTAAAAAGTTACCACATCAAGCAAGGCAAAGTACCTAGGTGAACCCTAAGAAGAAACACGGACCAAGTCAGATGGCCTAAGTCAAGAGTACAAGTGACCTAGGCAAAGTTGTATGGCGCTGAGGACCCTGAAAAATCGGGTTAGTGTAGTTCAGACAGGGGAGGTTTTTGGGTCGGCTGAACCTCCTTATTTTGGGTTTTGACCTCCTCAAGAAGACAGACCTAGGCAAAGTGCCTAGGGTGAAAGTGCGAAGACCAATCGAATAGTAAGACAAGTTTTGACCGATCGCCCTAGGCAAGCTTGTATGAAGAAAGGGACCCCATGGGTCATATGGAAATAAATGAAAAATCGGCTAAGTCCCAAAATTGGGATGTCTGAACTACACTAAAAAGTTACCACATCAAGCAAGGCAAAGTACCTAGGTGTACCCTAGGAAGAAACACGGACCAAGTCGGATGGCCTAAGTCAAGAGTACAAGTGACCTAGGCAAAGTTGTATGGCGCTGAGGACCCTGAAAAATCGGGTTAGTGTAGTTCAGACAGGGGAGGTTTCAGGGTCGGCCGAACCTCCTTATTTCGGGTTTTGGCCTCCTCAAGAAGACAGACCTAGGCGAACTGCCTAGGGTGAAAGTGCGAAGACCAATCGAATAGTAAGACAAGTTTTGACCGATCGCCCTAGGCAAGCTTGTATGAAGAAAGGGACCCTATGGGTCATATGGAAATACATGAAAAATCGGCTAAGTCCCAAAATTGGGATGTCTGAACTACACTAAAAAGTTACCACATCAAGCAAGGCAAAGTACCTAGGTGAACCCTAGGAAGAAACACGGACCAAGTCGGATGGCCTAAGTCAAGAGTACAAGTGACCTAGGCAAAGTTGTATGGCGCTGAGGACCCTGAAAAATCGGGTTAGTGTAGTTCAGACAGGGGAGGTTTCAGGGTCGGCCGAACCTCCTTATTTCGGGTTTTGGCCTCCTCAAGAAGACAGACCTAGGCGAACTGCCTAGGGTGAAAGTGCGAAGACCAATCGAATAGTAAGACAAGTTTTGACCGATCGCCCTAGGCAAGCTTGTATGAAGAAAGGGACCCTATGGGTCATATGGAAATACATGAAAAATCGGCTAAGTCCCAAAATTGGGATGTCTGAACTACACTAAAAAGTTACCACATCAAGCAAGGCAAAGTACCTAGGTGAACCCTAGGAAGAAACACGGACCAAGTCGGATGGCCTAAGTCAAGAGTACAAGTGACCTAGGCAAAGTTGTATGGCGCTGAGGACCCTGAAAAATCGGGTTAGTGTAGTTAAGACAGGGGAGGTTTCAGGGTCGGCCAGACCTCCTTATTTCGGGTTTTGGCCTCCTCAAGAAGACAGACCTAGGCGAATTGCCTAGGGTGAAACTGCGAAGACCAATCGAATAGTAAGACAAGTTTTGACCGATCGCCCTAGGCAAGCTTGTATGAAGAAAGGGACCCTTAGGGTCATATGGAAATTCATGAAAAATCGGCTAAGTCCCAAAATTGGGATGTCAGAACTACACTAAAAAGTTACCACATCAAGCAAGGCAAAGTACTTAGGTGAACCCTAGGAAGAAACACGGACCAAGTCAGATGGCCTAAGTCAAGAGTATAAGTGACCTAGGCAAAGTTGTATGGCGCTGAGGACCCTGAAAAATCGGGTTAGTGTAGTTAAGACAGGGGAGGTTTCAGGGTCGGCCAGACCTCCTTATTTCGGGTTTTGGCCTCCTCAAGAAGACAGACCTAGGCGAATTGCCTAGGGTGAAACTGCGAAGACCAATCGAATAGTAAGACAAGTTTTGACCGATCGCCCTAGGCAAGCTTGTATGAAGAAAGGGACCCTATGGGTCATATGGAAATTCATGAAAAATCGGCTAAGTCCCAAAATTGGGATGTCAGAACTACACTATAAAGTTACCACATTAGCAAGGCAGACTTGTATGAAGAACGGGACCCAGGTGAAAGTAGCAAATATCCCAAACCGAACATGAATATTATACACACAAGAGTACGAACATAAAGGAACACGGACCAAGCGTGCCGAGAGAATCGGTACTATAGAGCCCTCGTGGTTCTACACAAAGACTTTATGTTAGGGGTTCAAGCCCCATAGTACTCAAACGGTGACAGTAGCAAATATCCCAAACCGAACATGAATATTATACACACAAGAGTACGAACATAAAGGAACACGGACCAAGCGTGCCGAGAGAATCGGTACTATAGAGCCCTCGTGGTTCTACACAAAGACTTTATGTTAGGGGTTCAAGCCCCATAGTACTCAAACGGTGACAGTAGCAAATATCCAAAAACGAACTGGAATTTACATTCTGTTGGTCATGCGGTCGTCCAAAGGGGTCTAGTATCCTGGGATGACAAGCATCACGGGCACAGTCTCGTATCAAAACAGTCGAAGAGGCCCGCGAAAGCTTGCTTTCCATGGCTATGCGATGCACAAATTGAGTTTCTCCGTAGTTATACACAGCGCACAGGTGAAAGTAGCAAATATCCCAAATCGAACATGAATTTTATACACACAAGAGTACAAACATAAAGGAACACGGACCAAGCGTACCGAGAGAATCGGTACTAGAGCCCTTGTGGTTCTACATTGAGAGCCCTCGTGGTTCTACATAGATACTTTATGTTAGGGGTTCCAACCCCATAGTACTAGAACGGTGGAAGTAGCAAATAAACCGAACGTGGAATTTACTTTCTGATGGTCATGCGGTCGTCCAAAGGGGTCTAGTATCCTGGGATGACAAGCATCACGGGCACAGCTCGTATCAAAACAGTCGAAGAGGCCCGCGAAAGCTTGCTTTCCATGGCTATGCGATGCACAAATTGAGTTTACTCACCGTAGTATAAAACGAACGAACCGAACCTATCCGAGTAGGGATAATGGGCGCAGTAACATACTTCTGTGACCCAGCGAGAGTTGAACGAGGTGACATGAACTGTCAGTGGCTTATATCAGATGGGATACATACATGAGATTGCTTTCAAATCTACACTCGAAAACCTAACCAAGTAAAAGCGAACGTGGGAAGGATTCGAAACCGGTCACGAAATCTTAAGCTGGAAAGAGTCATCACTATGGATACATATTATGCGAAACCAATCAAGTGCTCAGTACTGATCCAAAACCTAAGAGCACTAGTGAACACCTTATTCTCACCCTAGTTCACATCCAAGTGATCGACCACGTGTGTGAAGCAAAGACCAATCGAATTCCTCAATGAACCGAACACTATGAACAAATGGCCAAAAACGTTATAACTATCCAAACATCCTACTATCTAGCGAAAGTCATCACGATGGAACCATACCATGATCTTTAACCTATAGCGCTCACCATATTCCTACCCAGAGTGCAAGTGAACAGATTGCTCACCCCTACCCAGTTCACAACCACGTGATCGACTAACAAACCGAGGTTACCACAAGTCAAAGTTATACGTTTACAAGCGCAAGACCAATCGAAAACCCCGAAAGCAATCTCGACCCAAAATGTATTATCCGTGAGTGTAGTCGAGTCTCGTACTCGTCATCTGTAATCGTCGGATAGAATATCCAGTACACGGTTGTCTTTCCAAATGAAATCTACATACAGAACTCGCTCTTGGCAAATGGGTGGCATTGGCGCAATCAGGAGCGAGTTCCCGTCCGGGTGCCAAGTGATTGGCAAATGTCTGGGGGAAAGCAACCATATGTTGATTTGTCTGTTAGTGTACTGGGTGTTTGAGGTATGTAGTATCCACGCTTGGTTGGGTGTGTCAGAGGACCATGGATGCGTTCACAACCCCAATTGGGGTACATCGGGAATGATTTTGTGGAACCGATGTGCCCGGCACACACTAAGTTTTGTTGCAAGTTAATAGTGTGCCATGTCCGGGGGGGTTGTGATTAAACTCTGGTGAATTGCGTACTGTGGTGATTGGGGTATGAAAGCCCCGCAGTTGCAATGATCGGACGCGCCTAGCGTGTCCTTTAGTTGATGGTAGGGAAATGAAGGCCCTTGTCAGCTCACCTAAGTATTCATGGAAGTTTGGCATAAGGTCGCTGTGGTAGGGGTATGAAGGCCCCGTCAGCGCATGCACAATCGGGCGCACGAGCGCTTAGCGGAGTCGAATGCCGCTCAAGTGCCTGTCCGGTGCATCGGGTGTGTGTGTGATACGAGGGCAATGAGGTTCGCACGGGGGCTCGCCTCCCGTGTGCTACCGGACTTGACAACATATAGAACGTGGTGTTTGCTCCTCCGGGTGCAATGGGACAATGAACATTCGAACGCAAAGTCGGAATTCTGGTTGATCCTACCAGTAATATACGCTCGTCTCAAAGGTTAAGCCATGCATGTCTAAGTACAAACAGATTTAATGTGAAACCGCATAAGGCTCAGTATAACAGCTATAATTTACGAGATCATCAACCTAGTTACTTGGATAACTGTGGAAAATCTAGAGCTAATACATGCAACATGCCAGGACCCTCGCGGGAACTGGTGCACTTATTAGTCAAACCAATCGCGGGTTCTCCGTGTCATTGAGTTGAAGTCTGGATAATGATGCTGATCGTATGGTCTCGCACCGACGACAGATCTCGCAAATATCTGCCCTATCAACTATGGATGGTAGTATAGAGGACTACCATGGTTGCAACGGGTAACGGGGAATCAGGGTTCGATTCCGGAGAGGGAGCCTGAGAAATGGCTACCACATCCAAGGAAGGCAGCAGGCGCGTAAATTACCCAATCCCGGGACGGGGAGGTAGTGACGAGAAATAACAATATGAAACTCTTTAATGATGTTTCATAATTGGAATGAGTAGAGCATAAATCCTTCTACGAGGATCAAGTGGAGGGCAAGTCTGGTGCCAGCAGCCGCGGTAATTCCAGCTCCACTAGCGTATATTAAAATTGTTGCGGTTAAAACGTTCGAAGTTGATACTTGTCCAACACAGTCCGGCTCCGCCGACCCGGTCAACCCGTGGTCGGTGGGCCAAGTCGGAATCTGGTTGCGACTCAATGGTGTGGTAGGGCACCAAGTCTGTGTCATGGTGTGCCCTTCAACGGGTGCAAGTGTAACATAGAGCTCGACCGCTCACGTTTACCTTGAACAAATTAGAGTGCTTAAAGCAGGGTGCCCAAACGCCCTAGAATAATCTTGCATGGAATAATGGAATACGACCTTGGTCTAATCTTTCATTGGTTTGTACTCAGACCGGAGGTAATGATTAACAGAAGTAGTTGGGGACACTAGTATTACGGCGCGAGAGGTGAAATTCGTAGACCGTCGTAAGACTAACTAAAGCGAAGGCATTTGTCAAGGATGCTTTCTTTAATCAAGAACGAAAGTTAGAGGATCGAAGGCGATTAGATACCGCCCTAGTTCTAACCGTAAACGATGCCAACTAGCAATTGGGAGACGCTACAACCAGGTGCTCTCAGTAGCTTCCGGGAAACCAAAGTCAGGTTCCGGGGGAAGTATGGTTGCAAAGTTGAAACTTAAAGGAATTGACGGAAGGGCACCACAATGAAATGGAGCTTGCCACCAAGAAGCGTCTCAGGAAGGCGATCAGTGCCAGCAAGAGGCGCTGCAACGAGGAGCTCGCTGATAGTATAGAGGACAATCCTTGGGGGGACGCGTACCGGATAGTGACGGCGTGGGTGAAGGGCGCCCGCCTGCCCCAGGAACGCGACGCCGAGGTACTGGGAGGCATAGTCGACGAGCTATTTCCCACGCACCCCCCCATGGAGTGGCCGGAGTCACCAGGGCCGGGCGTTGAGGAACCGCCACTGCGTCCAATCACCGACGAGGAACTCCTAGCGATCGCGGCCAGGCTGAACCCCCGAAAGGCCCCCGGACCAGATGGCGTCCCCAATGGTGCAGTCACGGCGGCAATCCGAGAGTCTCCCGCTACTTTCCGGCGCATTTACCAGCAGCTGCTGGACAGCGGAGACTTCCCGGTGGCGTGGAAAGCGCAGCGATTGGTGTTGCTGCCTAAGCCAGGGAAACCACCGGGCCAGGCGTCATCTTTTCGGCCCCTATGCATGCTCGACACTGTCGGTAAAGTGTTCGAGCGCATAGTCCTGGATCGTCTCAACGATCACCTGGAGGCCCCACTGCCAGGTGGTCCTCGCCTCTCTCCCCGCCAGTACGGTTTCCGTAAGGGGAGATCGACGGTGGAGGCGATCCAGGAGGTGGTGAAGGCGGGACAACGAGCGATGGCGTTTAAGCGCACCAACCAACGCGACCGCAGGTGCTGCATGGTGGTTGCACTTGATGTCAAAAACGCCTTCAACTCGGCAGGATGGACCAACATCGGGAGGGCCCTGGAGGCCAAAGGCGTTCCCCAGGCGCTGCTGGACATCATCGGGAGCTATTTTCGTGACCGAGTGCTCCACTACTCCACCAACACCGGACATGTTTCGAGGCCCGTCACCGCTGGCGTTCCACAGGGCTCCATCTTGGGGCCCACCCTTTGGAACGCCATGTACGACGGAGTCCTCGGATTGGAGCTACCACCGGGAGCGGAGATAGTTGGATTCGCGGATGATATCGTCTTGCTGGTGCCAGGCCGGACCCCGAGAGAATCTTCGACGCTGGCGACCCGGGCGATTAACACAGTACGGCGGTGGATGGCGGACCACCAGCTGTCCCTAGCCTTGGAGAAAACAGAGATGGTGATGGCGAGCTGCTTGCGGCAGGGCCATCCGAGGGTGCCAGTGCGTGTCGGGGGCTCCACGCTTCGCTCTAAGCGTCATATAAGGTACCTCGGTGTCCAGGTGGAGGATCACTTATCCTGGAATTTTCACGTGAAGGCGGTAACGGAAAAGGCCAACAGGATAAACCGAGCACTGTGTCACCTGCTCAAAAATCATGGCGGCCCTTCCAGTGTGCGACGTCGGACCCTCGCTAATGTGTCGACGTCCATCTTACGATACGCGGCCCCGGTCTGGTGGGAGGCTACGCGTATACAGAGCAACAGACGTCTGCTGAACCGGGTGCAGAATCGGGCAGCCAAGATGGTCGCGAGCACCTTCCGGACCGTAAAGTACGACGTGGCTACGTTGGTTGCTGGTATACCACCTATAGTCGAGCTTATTAAGGAGGATCACCGCTGCCACGAGCGAAAGCAGCAGTCCGGCGGCACCCCAGCAGAGATCCGCAAGGAGGAGAGGGCGGCGACAATGCGCAACTGGCAGGAGAGCTGGGATGAGTTGGCGCAGGACGGCGTGACGTCAAGCCGATTCATCAGATGGAGCCACAGAGTCCTCCCGGACGTGGACAGATGGGTCAACCGGAAGCACGGACGGGTGGGCTTCCACCTGTCGCAGGTACTGACAGGACACGGCTTCTTCAGGGAGTACCTGCATTCCAGGAAGTTCACCCGGTCCCCGTGTTGCTCAGCCTGTCCGGGAGTCGACGAAACACCAGAGCACGTGCTGTTTCAATGCCCGCGGTTCGTGGAAGTGCGTGAACGGCTCCTCACGGGACACGGTCTTCAGCCGGTGACGGCTGACACGCTCCTCGACCACATGCTGCACGATCCTGACGCCTGGGAGCGTGTGGAAGAGGCGGCGGTCAGTGTCACCCGCGAGCTGCAGCGAGTTTGGAGAATCGAAAGCGGCGTGG
Organism: Anopheles ziemanni; assembly: GCF_943734765.1. Lineage (NCBI taxonomy): Eukaryota > Metazoa > Arthropoda > Insecta > Diptera > Culicidae > Anopheles > Anopheles ziemanni. The sequence continues at coordinate 15,807 of NW_026689749.1, read as the reverse complement.
AGGCTCGACGGGCGGTTCATCGAGAGAGGCGGCGAGCGGCGGAGCAGGCAGCACGACAGCAGCGGCGGCGAGAGGGCCGATTCGGCCTCGACCCAACGCTGAGGGATCGTATACTGGCCATGGACGAGGTGACGCGCGTGGAATTCAGGCGGGTGGCTCGCCAGCTTCAGGATAACATCAGGCGCCTGGAGCTTCGTCGTGACCGGATGCCGACGAGGGTATTCGAGGCTACTATGGCCGTCCGTGTGGCCAGCCTCCGACATCACGATGCGGCACCAGAGAACCGGGCAGCAACGGCGGCAACCTTACAACAGGCACAACTGTCATTGCAGGAGGCTCGACGAGAGCGAAGGAACGCTCGACAACGGCAGACGAGACGAGCAGAGCGACGAGCAGAGCGGCAGGAGAGCCGCGCAAGTGCGCGCCAACGGCGCAGATGATCACCAGGGGACGAGTCCTAGTAGGCCTACGCCTAATAGATAGATAGTGGCTCGACAGCCAGACGCCCGCCCCACACGGCTCTACCGTGTAGGTGCATGCCGTGTGGGGCACCATAACGGGCGAGAGTAGGGAGTAGGAATTGTCTTTCTGTAAACTGTGATATGATTTTTAGAATTTTAAGAGAAATACAGTTCTGAACCCTGATTAAAAAAAAAAAAAAAATGAAATGGAGCTTGCGGTTCAATTTGACTCAACACGGGAAAACTTACCAGGTCCGAACTTATGGAGGTGAGACAGATTAATAGCTCTTTCTCAAATTTAAGGGTAGTGGTGCATGGCCGTTCTTAGTTCGTGGATTGATTTGTCTGGTTAATTCCGATAACGAACGTGACTCACATATGCTAACTAGAACGCAGTCAGCGTTAATGCGTCGATGCCGATTGGAACGGGTTAGGACCTTTCGGTGGAGTATGACCTGACACCTTCGCTGTTCGTGTGCGCAAGTGCACTTACGGTACGCTGCTTAGCAGGACAATTTGTGTTTAGCAAAATGAGATCGAGCGATAACAGGTCCGTGATGCCCTTAGATGTTCTGGGCTACACGCGTGCTACAATGTGGGTAGCAGCGTGTCTCCTATTCCGAGAGGAACGGGAAATCACTCAAATACTCACTTAGTAGGGATTATGGATTGCAATGGTCCATATGAACTCGGAACTTCTAGTAAGTGCTGGTCATCAGCCAGCGTTGAATACGTCCCTGCCCTTTGTACACACCGCCCGTCGCTACTACCGATGGATTATTTAGTGAGGTCTTTGGAGATGATCGTTCGCTGGATCCTCGTGAACCGCGTCTGCTTTATCGAAGTTGACCGAACTTGATGATTTAGAGGAAGTAAAAGTCGTAACAAGGTTTCCGTAGGTGAACCTGCGGAAGGATCATTAGTGGCCAAGTGATCCTTCCAGAAGTCCGAACCTGCGGGTTGAGACTTCGGCACAAGTTGCCATATGATAATTGACGAAACACTATAGAAGTCCGAACCTGCGGGTTGAGACTTCGGCACAAGTTGCCATATGAACATTGACGAAACACTATGAAGTCCGAACCTGCGGGTTGAGACTTAGGCACAAGTTGCCTTATACATGACTTCGAACAAATACACAAGTCCGAACCTGCGGGTTGAGACTTAGGCACAAGTTGCCTTATACATGACTTCGAACAAATACACAAGTCCGAACCTGCGGGTTGAGACTTAGGCACAAGTTGCCATATGAAAGTTGACGAAACACTAACAAGTCCGAACCTGCGGGTTGAGACTTAGGCACACGTTGCCTTATACATGACTTCGAACAAATACACAAGTCCGAACCTGCGGGTTGAGACTTAGGCACAAGTTGCCTTATACATGACTTCGAACAAATACACAAGTCCGAACCTGCGGGTTGAGACTTAGGCACAAGTTGCCATATGAAAGTTGACGAAACACTAACAAGTCCGAACCTGCGGGTTGAGACTTAGGCACACGTTGCCTTATACATGACTTCGAACAAATACACAAGTCCGAACCTGCGGGTTGAGACTTAGGCACAAGTTGCCTTATACATACATTGGCCAAATAAACAGAAGTCCGAACCTGCGGGTTGAGACTTAGGCACAAGTTGCCATATTATATTCGATCAAACACTAAGTAGTCCGAACCTGCGGGTTGAGACTCAAGACCGTAACAAGATGTCACTATACAAGTCCGAACCTAAGGGTTGAGACTTAATGCGATCTAGATACCAAGTTGACATCCAATACCTGTTGAGCAAAACCAAAGATTCCCTGTTCTCGAATGATTACACTATATAACAGGGAATCTTGAAGAAATCAAGCAAGCGTGAAACAAAGTCATCACTTGGGCATGCTCGATAGCCAACCACATGACCTTAACCTAAGAGAGCATGCAAACCACATGATACCTATAAACGATTAACCCGCCCTAGTTCAATCGTTCACCAAGTGATGACTTCAGTATGGCTAAGAGAAAAACTTTTAAATGGGAAAAACTCTAAGTCCGAACCTCCGGGTTGAGACTTCCGCGTCGGAGGTGGGCGCACCTCCTATCCGAAAGATGATGAATCAGGGGTGTTCGGTCAGCAATGGTCGGATACCCCGTCGTAGTCCAACTATGACAATCAAAGTCAAGACCTCCGGGTTGAGACTTTCCGCGAGTACAAGCATAAAGGAACACGGACCAAGCCGTACCGAGAGAATCGGTACTAGAGCCCTCGTGGTTCTACATTGAGAGAGCCCTCGTGGTTCTCATTAGGGGCTTTATGCAAGTCGTACTCAATACTGTGGTGTGAAGTATAAAGTATAGTCTTCGCCTGGTCCACGCTGCTTCGGCGGTCCTGGGTAAGATAGTTCATTCTAGCTTGCCCTATAGTGGAATGAGGACACTTAATGCTTCGTCTTTTAGCGGCGGCTAGACTCCTCCTCACGGGGAACGAGTTGACGCACACAGCGGCGGCTTACGCACTATGGCAATCATGGATGCCTGAAGATTCCGTGAAGTTCTCCCCTGGTCCACGCTGCCTCGGCAGTCCTGGGTAAAATGGAATATTTCCAGCTTGCCCTATAGTGGAAGAGGACTATCCAACAATATAAAGTCAAGACCTCCGGGTTGAGACTTTCCGCGTCGGTGGTGTCGCGCACCGCCTATCCGAAAGATGGTGTAACAGGGGTGTTCGATCAGCAATGGTCGGATGCCCCGTCATAGTCCAACTATGACAACCAAAGTCAAGACCTCCGGGTTGAGACTTTCCGCGTCCGGAGGTACGCGTACCGCCTACCCGAAAGATGGTGTGCTTCTGGGGTATTCGATGAGTCGGATACCCCGTCGTAGTCCAACTATGACAATCAAAGTCAAGACCTCCGGGTTGAGACTTCCGCGTCCGGAGGTACGCGTACCGCCTACCCGAAAGATGGTGAATCAGGGGTGTTCGATCAGCAATGGTCGGATGCCCCGTCGTAGTCCAACTATGACAATCAAAGTCAAGACCTCCGGGTTGAGACTTTCTAAGAGTACAAGCATAAAGGAACACGGACCAAGCCGTACCGAGAGAATCGGTACTAGAGCCCTCGTGGTTCTACATTGAGAGAGCCCTCGTGGTTCTCATTAGGGGCTTTATGCAAGTCGTACTCAATACTGTGGTGTGAAGTATAAAGTATAGAGTCCTCCACTGGTCCACGCTGCTCCGGCGGTCCTGGGTAAGATAGTTCATTCTAGCTTGCCCTATGTGGAAGAGGACTCAATACCCTACCTGTTGAGCTTGAAACAAAGTCATCACTTGGGCATGCTCATATTGCCATACACAATTACATTATATTCGAATGAGCATGCAAGCGACCCTATATAGACCGAACCAAAACGATAGATACCGCCGTAGTTCACCCCCACCAAGTGATGACTTCAGTATGGCTAGTGTGTGAAGTATAAAGTATAGTCCTCCCCTGGTCCACACTGCTTCGGCGGTCCTGGGTAAGATAGTTAGTTCTAGCTTGCCCTATGTGGAAGAGGACACAATACTTAATACTTAGAGTACAAGCATAAAGGAACACGGACCAAGCCGTACCGAGAGAATCGGTACTAGAGCCCTCGCGGTTCTACATTGTGAGCCCTCGTGGTTCAAACTAGATACTTTATGCAAGGCGTACTCAAAACTGTGGTGTGAAGTATAAAGTATAGTCCTCATCTGGTCCACGCTGCTTCGGCGGTCCTGGGTAAGATAGTTAATTCTAGCTTGCCCTATGTGGAAGAGGACACAATACTTAATACTGTGGTGTAATGGACAAGGTATAGTCCTCCACTGGTCCACGCTGCTCCGGCGGTCCTGGGTAAGATAGTTCATTCTAGCTTGCCCTATGTGGAAGAGGACTCAATACCCTACCTGTTGAGCTTGAAACAAAGTCATCACTTGGGCATGCTCATATTGCCATACAATATTCCATTATCTACTAATGAGCATGCAGCTATATGATTATAACCTGTAAACGATTACCCCGCCGTAGTTCAGCGCTTCAACCAAGTGATGACTTCAGTATGGCTAGTGTGTGAAGTATAAAGTATAGTCCTCCCCTGGTCCACACTGCTTCGGCGGTCCTGGGTAAGATAGTTAGTTCTAGCTTGCCCTATGTGGAAGAGGACACCATACTTAATACTGTGGTGTAATGAACAAAGTATAGTCCTCCACTGGTCCACGCTGCTTCGGCGGTCCTGGGTAAGATAGTTAGTTCTAGCTTGCCCTATGTGGAAGAGGGCATACAAGACAAAGTATAGTTCTCCCCTGGTCCACGCTGCTTCGGCGGTCCTGGGTAAGATAGTTAATTCTAGCTTGCCCTATGTGGAAGAGGGCATATATGAACCAAGAACGAAGGTTATGATCGAGGAATGATTCGACAACTAACCGATGGTATGAAATGTGAAGAATTCAAGCAAGCACACAATCAAGTCATCACTTGGGCATGCTCGATAGCCAACCCTATGACATTAACCTAGTAGAGCATGCGAAAACCAATATATATGTAAACGATGCCCCTCCCTAGTTCAGCGCTTCAACCAAGTGATGACTTCAGAATGGCTAAATCAAATCGGTTCAAAACATACCATCGGTACCCTATTGAAACACACAAGTCGATATCAAACCTCATGATTGTGTAGTCCTCCACTGGTCCACACTGCTCCGGCGGTCCTGGGTAAGATAGTTCATTCTAGCTTGCCCTATGTGGAAGAGGGCACATTACTCAATACTGTGGTGTTATGAACAAAGTATAGTCCTCCACTGGTCCACGCTGCTTCGGCGGTCCTGGGTAAGATAGTTAGTTCTAGCTTGCCCTATGTGGAAGAGGGCATACAAGACAAAGTATAGTTCTCCCCTGGTCCACGCTGCTTCGGCGGTCCTGGGTAAGATAGTTAATTCTAGCTTGCCCTATGTGGAAGAGAGCATACATGAACCAAGAACGAAGGTTATGATCGAGGAATGATTCGACAACTAACCGATGGTATGAAATGTGAAGAATTCAAGCAAGCACACAATCAAGTCATCACTTGGGCATGCTCGATAGCCAACCTCATGACATTAACCTAGTAGAGCATGCGAAAACCAATATATATGTAAACGATGCCTCCCTAGTTCAGCGCTTCAACCAAGTGATGACTTCAGAATGGCTAAATCAAATCGGTTCAAACCATACCATCGGTATCCTATTGAAACACACAAGTCGATATCAAACCTCATGATTGTGTAGTCCTCCACTGGTCCACGCCGCTTCGGCCGTCCTGGGTAAAATGGAACATTCCAGCTTGCCCTATGTGGAAGAGGGCACA
>NW_026689749.1:0-2500 GCF_943734765.1 Anopheles ziemanni | reverse complement strand
GTTGGTTGGTTAGTCCTTAGCTGGGCTGGCTGGCTGGCTGGCCATCGGTGGTGTGGTGTGGTGTGGTGTGTGGGTCGAGCATCGCGCGCCGTTGCCTTCTTCGGAGTGTTGTGGGTACGCAAGTGCTTGCAGTGCAAAGAGGTTGGTGATGGAGTGACATTGCCTTCACCATGGAGTTGCGGGTACTTAGGTACTTGCAAGGAGATGGTGGTATGGTGGTGTTGCGTGTGTGGTGTTCGATTAGAAAGATATAATTTCTAAGTCCGGATTAGTGCTGTCAGTGGGGCCGCCGCTAACAGGTCCTGTACGGCCACCGTGGGGCTTGACTTGGCGCTATTCCGGACTTGGGGCGATCACGATGTCCCCGTGCGGGACTTAGAAGATGGAAGAACACAAGTACCCTTATCCCATGACTTGTGAGCGATTGGCATACGTTACCACATGAAGAGAAAAATTGGCTAAGTCCCGGATCCATATTATATGAAGAGAAAAATCGGCTAAGTCCCGGATCCATATTATATGAAGAGAAAAATTGGCTAAGTCCCGGATCCATATTATATGAAGAGAAATATCGGCTAAGTCCAGGATCCATATATAATAACCTAATAATCGGCTAAGTCCCGGATCCATATTATATGAAGAGAAAAATCGGCTAAGTCCAGGATCCATATATAATAACCTAATAATCGGCTAAGTCCAGGATCCATATATAATAACCTAATAACAGGCTAAGTCCAGGATCCATATTATATGAAGAGAAAAATCGGCTAAGTCCGAGATTGGGTCTGTCAGACATACACTTTCAAGATACCACACAAGCAAGCAAGATGGCCTAGTGATGGAACCATATAATATGAAGAGAAAAATCGGCTAAGTCCGAGATTGGGTCTGTCGGAAATACACTATCAAGTTACCACACAAGCAAGCAAGATGGCCTAATGATGGATCCATATGATATGAAGAGAAAAATCGGCTAAGTCCAGGATCCATATAATATGAAGAGAAAAATCGGCTAAGTCCCAGATTGGGTCTGTCAGAAATACACTTCCAAGTTACCACACAAGCAAGCAAGATGGCCTAGTGATGGATCCATATGATATGAAGAGAAAAATCGGCTAAGTCCAGGATCCATATAATATGAAGAGAAAAATCGGCTAAGTCCCAGATTGGGTCTGTCAGAAATACACTTCCAAGTTACCACACAAGCAAGCAAGATGGCCTAGTGATGGATCCATATGATATGAAGAGAAAAATCGGCTAAGTCCCAGATTGGGTCTGTCAGAAATACACTTCCAAGTTACCACACAAGCAAGCAAGATGGCCTAGTGATGGATCCATATGATATGAAGAGAAAAATCGGCTAAGTCCAGGATCCATATAATATGAAGAGAAAAATCGGCTAAGTCCCAGATTGGGTCTGTCAGAAATACACTTCCAAGTTACCACACAAGCAAGCAAGATGGCCTAGTGATGGATCCATATGATATGAAGAGAAAAATCGGCTAAGTCCCAGATTGGGTCTGTCAGACATACACTATCAAGTTACCACACAAGCAAGCAAGATGGCCTAGTGATGGATCCATATGATATGAAGAGAAAAATCGGCTAAGTCCCAGATTGGGTCTGTCAGAAATACACTTCCAAGTTACCACATGAGCAAGCAAGATGGCCTAGTGATGGATCCATATAATATGCAGAGAAAAATCGGCTAAGTCCCAGATTGGGTCTGTCAGAAATACACTTCCAAGTTACCACATGAGCAAGCAAGTTACCACATGAAGAGAAAGCCGGCAAAGTCTGGGAATGTTACCACATGAACTGGAAAATGGGCAAAAACCTACCTTCACAGGGAACGTGAATAAGTAAGGCTGTAGACATCGGATCGACAAGCCAAAGACTGATATGGAAAGGAAATGAGTAGTACTAGCTTTCCTGAGAGTTGCAGAGCTTAGACTGCATATGAACGAAAGTTATTAAGCGTCAAAGTCAGAGAAGTTACCCAAAGGAACACAAGTTCCAACTTAGAGCATGTATACCGCCTAGACGGTAAGAGGTACGGCCAGGCTGAGGAATAAGGAAATGTTGGCCAACATGTTCCCTAACTATCCCCCGAAGACCGCAAAGCAATCCAACATCAACCAAGAAAGTTATAGCCCGATCAAGGAAACACCTACTTTGCACCGATATTGCACCAAATACATGTACCAAGCACCTTCGGTTGCATACCTGCAGGGGTTTACCATAGTAGGCCATGGAAGACCGATATACCGAACATAATCACTTTCTATCTCCTCGGGTGTTTGAGATAGCGCTTTGCGGTACAAGAACGAAAGTTAGACTTTATCTTGGTGCATCTTTTTGCCCAAGATCACAAGACCCTATCTACCAAGGCAAGAAAGTTGTGTGGGGACAAATGTCCAAAAGTGCCCAAAGTGGCACACTTGAACCATATATTCGAGAAAAACACAAGTGTGGGCCCGAGCTAGCAAGTTGAAATGTT